>NC_084733.1:3776808-3881808 GCF_033978785.1 Entelurus aequoreus | reverse complement strand
AAATACTTTTGGCAATATAGTGTATATTTGCAAGGCCATTTTAATTTTGACAGTACCACATAAGATATGTTTTAATTGCTGATGCGGGTTTATTGATTTTTAAATGCGGCAGAAAATAACCCGTTTCGTACACTGTTGATGTGATTCAATGTCCAGTGGTGCGAAACTGTGTTTCTGTATAGTATTTTTCCAGCAATGGTCATGTGGTGACATCAATGATGGTATTTTGAGAGGTGATCATTGAAGTCGGACATCACTGAAGGCCTAGGTGGGAAACACACGGCCCGCCGCTGATTATACTTGTTATGTTATTAACGTGTTATTACTCATAACAGCCCCTCAACCTTGTCAATATCTCCCCAAACGTGCATTTTTTTTATCCAACTAATATAGTTGTCATTTCAATAACATTTTAGAGTTTTTATGTTGTTAAAACCTATAATAATTAGACAAGAATAATACATGTTAATACCATAAAAAAACTATACCAGTTATACCCAAATATAATAGCCTATTATCAAAATGACTTTAAAAGTCTTATATAAGTGTTATAATGAAGGCAACACATGATGTAAGTGTCTATATTAGCTATATTAGCCTACTATCAAAATGACTTTAAAAGTCTTATATAAGTGTTATAATGAAGGCAACACATGATGTAAGTGTCTATATTAGCTATATTAGCCTACTATCAACATGACTTTAAAAGTCTTATATAAGTGTTATAATGAAGGCAACACATGATGTAAGTGTCTATATTAGCTATATTAGCCTACTATCAACATGACTTTAAAAGTCTTACATAAGTGTTATAATGAAGACAACACATGATGTAAGTGTCTATATTAGCTATATTAGCCAACTATCAAAATGACTTTAAAAGTCTTATATAAGTGTTATAATGAAGACAACACATGATGTAAGTGTCTATATTAGCTATATTAGCCTACTATCAACATGACTTTAAAAGTCTTATATAAGTGTTATAATGAAGACAACACATGATGTAAGTGTCTATATCAGCTATATTAGCCTACTATCAAAATGACTTTAAAAGTCTTATATAAGTGTTATAATGAAGACAACACATGATGTAAGTGTCTATATTAGCTATATTAGCCTACTATCACAATGACTTTAAAAGTCTTATATAAGTGTTATAATGAAGACAACACATGATGTAAGTGTCTATATTAGCTATATTAGCCTACTATCAAAATGACTTTAAAAGTCTTATATAAGTGTTATAATGAAGACAACACATGATGTAAGTGTCTATATTAGCTATATTAGCCTACTATCACAATGACTTTAAAAGTCTTATATAAGTGTTATAATGAAGGCAACACATGATGTAAGTGTCTATATTAGCTATAATAGCCTACTATCAAAATGACTTTAAAAGTCTTATATAAGTGTTATAATGAAGGCAACACATGATGTAAGTGTCTATATTAGCTATATTAGCCTACTATCAAAATGACTTTAAAAGTCTTATATAAGTGTTATAATGAAGACAACACATGATGTAAGTGTCTATATTAGCTATATTAGCCTACTATCACAATGACTTTAAAAGTCTTATATAAGTGTTATAATGAAGGCAACACATGATGTAAGTGTCTATATTAGCTATAATAGCCTACTATCAAAATGACTTTAAAAGTCTTATATAAGTGTTATAATGAAGGCAACACATGATGTAAGTGTCTATATTAGCTATATTAGCCTACTATCAAAGGCTGATGCAAATCTTCGTTGATAGAAATATTGTATTAAAATTTTTATTTTACACATTTTTGCAACATTGAAAATCATTAGTAAAATGGAGACTTCTCAAAGGATGAGATAACTCCTGGAAATGACTACCTCAGAATGGCCAAAGGTATAGATGTGTGTGTCCACGTTAAAGGAAACAGCAGGCTGTCTTCTTCTAATGGATTTATTACAATCTTTGCAAGCTGGGTAACATTTGCTGTGGTCTGGAACAACATGGCACACAAACAACTACGGGAAATGCAGCCAATATTACATACAGATAATGCAAATATAAACTAAATGCACAGAGGACATAAGTAAAGGTAATTAAATATAATTACAAACAAGGCATAATGATGCAATATAGCTAGCCTAAATAGCATGTTAGCATCGATTAGCTTGCAGTCATGGATTGACCAAATATGCCTCATTACCACTCCAACAAGTCAATAACATCAACAAAGCTCACCTTTGTGCATTCACACAGCACAAAAAGTTTGGTGGACAAAATGAGACGAAGGAGGAGTGGCATAAAACACGTCTTTCTGTGGCAGCGTCGGAGAAAGTTGCACATGTAAAAAAACTATGGTGAGTTCAAGGAACGCTGAAATTAGTCGGCTTGCCAAATACTCTCATAAGTGAAGCATGTTTAATATAAACAGTGGGATTTTGAACAATTAGGAGGGTTTGTTCTCCTACAGAAAATATCCATCCATCCATCCGCTTGTCCCTTTTGGGGTCGCAGGGTTTGCTGGAGCCTATCTCAGCTGCATTCGGGCGGTAGGCGGGGTACACCCTGGACAAGTCGCCAAAATATATTAAAACAAAAAATATATCTTTTTCTTCATCTTTTTCCATTTTCACACATCTCTGAAAGGGCAGCGCTAAAGAGTTGGCTGTAGAGTTGCGGGTTGCTGACCCCCATCCATCCATCCATCCATCCATCTTCTTCCGCTTATCCGAGGTCGGGTCGCGGGGGCAGCAGCCTAAGCAAGGAAGCCCAGACTTCCCTCTCCCCGGCCACTTCGTCCAGCTCCTCCCGGGGGATCCCGAGGCGTTCCCAGGCCAGCCGGGAGACATAGTCTTCCCAACGTGTCCTGGGTCTTCCCCGTGGCCTCCTACCGGTCAGACGCGCCCTAAACACCTCCCTAGGGAGGCGTTCGGGTGGCATCCTGACCAGATGCCCGAATCACCTCATCTGGCTCCTCTCCATGTGGAGGAGCAGCGGCTTTACTTTGAGCTCCTCCCGGATGGCAGAGCTTCTCACCCTATCTCTAAGGGAGCGCCCCGGAAACTCATTTGGGCCGCTAGTACCCGTGATCTTGTCCTTTCGCTCATAACCCAAAGCTCATGACCATAGGTGAGGATGGGAACGTAGATCGACCGGTAAATTGAGAGCTCTGCCTTCCGGCTCAGCTCCTTCTTCACCACAACGGATCGATACAGCGTCCGCATTACTGAAGACGCCGCACCGATCCGCCTGTCCATCTCACCATCCACTCTTCCCTCACTCGTGAACAAGACTCCGAGGTACTTGAACTCCTCCACTTGGGGCAGGGTCTCCTCCGCAACCTGGAAATGGCACTCCACCCTTTTCCGGGCGAGAACCATGGATTCGGACTCGGAGGTGCTGATTCTCATCCCAGTCGCTTCACACTCGGCTGCGAACCGATCCAGCGAGAGCTGCAGATCCTGGCCAGATGAAGCCATCAGGACCACATCATCTGCACAAAGCAGAGACCTAATCCTGCAGCCACCAAACCGGATCCCCTCAACGCCCTGACTGCGCCTAGAAATTCTGTCCATAAAAGTTATGAACAGAATCTGTGACAAAGGGCAGCCTTGGCGGAGTCCAACCCTCACTGGAAACGTGTCCGACTTACCGCTGACCTTCAAGTTAGACAAAACAGTTTGCAGCACAAAGAGTTCGGGCACCCCTGGACTAAAGGCTACTGATTTTCCAAAGACGAGCCTGCAGACTGAGCAGTCTGTTCTAGGTGTTAAGTGCTATTCCTCCAAACATGCCTTTATAGACCTTACTTCCTGCACAGGGGAACATTAAAGGTCCTTCCCCAAACTCTTCCCACAAAGATGAGAGCACAACCGTAAAAAAAAATGCCTTAAAAATAGTAAAAGTCTTATTGATTAATTACTTGATTTATGGGTTTGGTTCAATATTTTGGACTTTCTCTTATGGGCTTGCACTTACACAAGTTGGACTGCAGAGGGGAGTGTTGTCCAGCTTTTCTGGCTTTTTATACAAAAGAAAGTGTAGTGACCACAAACTACCAGCAGAGGTCCTCCTTCCCTCACAGGCTTGTCTCATGTGGGAAAGATGATGCTTTGGTAATATTAAACAGAGATGTCTAAAGTTTATGAATTTATTAACTGCCCACGGCACATTATAAAAATACTATTTAAAAAAAAAGTGTAATATCAGGGCATAAAGGTGAAATGTAACGAAAAAGTAGTTGTAATGTGGACTCTAATAACTCAAAGCTGCCAGTAGACTGAAGTTGATCTAGAGCAGAGGTGTCAAAGTGGTCTTCACTGAGGGCCACGTCAATCAATCAATCAATCAATCAATGTTTGCTTATATAGCCCTAAATCACGAGTGTCTCAAAGGGCTGCACAAGCCACAACCACATCCTCGGCTCAGATCCCACATCAGGGCAAGGAAAAACTCAACCCAATGGGATAATGAGAAACCTTGGAGGGGACCGCAGATATGGACACCCCCCCCCCCCCCCCCCCCCCGCCCCCTGGGCGACCGGTGCAATGGACATCGAGTGGATCTAGCATAATAGTGTGAGAGTCCAGTCCATAGTGGATCTAACATAATAGTGTGAGAGTCCAGTCCATAGTGGATCTAACATAATAGTGTGAGAGTCCAGTCCATAGTGGATCTAACATAATAGTGAGAGTCCAGTCCATAGTGGATCTAACATAATAGTGTGAGAGTCCAGTCCATAGTGGATCTAACATAATAGTGTGAGAGTCCAGTCCATAGTGGATCTAACATAATAGTGTGAGTCCAGTCCATAGTGGATCTAACATAATAGTGTGAGAGTCCAGTCCATAGTGGATCTAACATAATAGTGTGAGAGTCCAGTCCATAGTGGATCTAACATAATAGTGAGAGTCCAGTCCATAGTGGATCTAACATAATAGTGTGAGAGTCCAGTCCATAGTGGATCTAACATAATAGTGTGAGAGTCCAGTCCATAGTGGATCTAAAATAATAGTGAGAGTCCAGTCCATAGTGGATCTAACATAATGTTGAGAGTTTAGTCCATAGTGGATCTAGTTCTTCATCGTATGGGCAGCTGTTTTCCGGCACCCGGACCTGAGGCCGAGGGTCTATGCCTTTTACCACCCCAGGCCCGGGGGGCCCTCCCGTTCTTATGTCAGGACACACAGAAGTGAGCCAGGTCACCGAGCAGTCATCCAGGTCCGCCAGGCCACGCAAACCATTAGGAGCACGATAAATCGGGCAACGCAGGATCACGTGGTCGGCAGTCTGCTCCTCCGCGCCACACTCACACGTCGTGTTAGGTGCTAAGCCCCACTGGAACATGTTTGAGCGAAAGCGACCGACACCAGTTCGGAGGCGGTTAAGCCTCACCCAGGCCACTCGTGGTAGTGAGAGGCCTGGTATTGAGCCGGTGTCAGGTATGAAGTCACGGAGTCTGGAGGAGATGGTATGCTCCAGGTCCGTGCTCCATTTGTGATTCGCCCAGTGAGCCGCCCTGATGTTGTTGTCACTGCATTGCTGCAGGAGCTTCAGGGCGGCTGGTACCAGTGGGTCTCTGGAGGGGAGGCGGGGCGTTGGCTCTGAGGAGAGTGTGAGCCTTTCATGGAGCAGGTGGTTCTCATCCATGTTTGCCCGGCCCGCCAGAGTTGCTACAGCACCTTGGCGACGAAGCTCAGCGGGTTGGATGCCTGCTAAGATGGGCAGTAGCTCCACAGGGGTGGGGCGCAGGCATCCAGTGATAACACGCAAGGCTTCGTTGATCGGGACATCAAGTTGTTTAGAGTGAGCACTGCGCGCCCAGACAGGTGCGCAGTACTCAGCAGTTGAGTAGACCAGGGCAAGTGCTGCTGTTCGCAGAGTTCTTGCCCCGGCACCCCCAACCGGACCCGACCAACCGTCTCAGCAGTGAGACGCGGGTGTTGAGTTTCTTGCGTGTTGCCAAGAGGTGTTTACGGAAAGTGAGCGACCTGTCCAGGGTGACCCCAAGGTATTTAGGGTCAGGGCGAGGGTCTTCAGGTGTAGGACGAGGCCGGCATAGGGTAAGGGAAGCCCCATCCGGCTTCCGCACCTCGAACCTGATCTCACGATCCGCTTCCCAATTGTATAGGTGGAAAGCTTGTGTCACCGTCTTGGATTCGCTGAGCTTCAATCTCCAGTTATGGAGGTAAGCCACTAAAGTCTCCATGTCCTGGCTTAGAGTTCCCTCCAAGGCCTGCCAGTCCCTGTCGGAGTGCAGCAGCGCGAGATCGTCTGCGTATGCGAACCTCCGTGAGACTGTGGCAGGCAGGTCGTATGTATAGATGTTATACAGGAGGGGGAGCCAGGACAGATCCCTGGGGGACGCCATTTTTCAGGCGCCGCAACCTGCTTTTATCTCCGTTACTGGTGGTGAGAGTAAAGCTGCGGTTCCAGACAAGCTCCATGATCATTTTGACCATGTGCCTGTCTGGAAGCAGGCGGAGAAGTTTGCAGGTGAGGCCGCGGTGCCAGACTGTGTCATAGGCAGCAGTCAGGTCTATGAGGACGGCACCGGCCTTCTTTTTCGCCTCAAAGCAGTCCTCGATGTCCTGGGTAAGGAGGGCGACCTGATCCACCGTGGACTTCCCACGTCGAAAACCCGCCTGCTCCCGGGGGAGGTGGGGGTCTATGATGGGCTCGACACGGGCGTGAATCAGGCGCTCGAGGACTTTAAAGGGGACGCAGAGCAACGAGATTGGTCTGTAGCTCGTTACGTCATCCTTTGGCTTGTTCGGCTTGGGGATAGCGACAACAGTGGCCCTTCTCCAAATCCTGGGGATCCGGAGTTGGCGCAGGCAAGAAGACAGGAAAACTCTCAGCCAGGACTTCATTGCAGGGGCAGCGTGGAGCACGAGTTCTGGGCAGATGTTGTCAGGCCCAGCAGACTTGCCTGGTTTGGTATACTGGAGGGCAACTGTGAACTCCTCCGGTGAAAACTCACCGGAGATGTTACACTCGCTAGATGTTGTTGTCCTCCAGAGGTCTGCAGTTTCCTGGCGCACCGCCCGGGAAAAATCTCGATTTATCCCGGTATATGCCCCGTTTTTCACAACCTGTGCTGCAATAGCATTTGCGGTAACGGGGCATGTTCGGGGTGCGCGCTCAGACCTACCAGTCAAGTTGTTCAAAGTGCTCTAGTTAATAGTGTGAGAGTCCAGTCCATAGTGGATCTAACATAATAGTGAGAGTCCAGTCCATAGTGGATCTAACATAATAGTGTGAGAGTCCAGTCCATAGTGGATCTAACATAATAGTGAGAGTCCAGTCCATAGTGGATCTAACATAATAGTGAGAGTCCAGTCCAAAGTGGGGCCAGCAGGAGATCATCTTGAGGTCAGCAGTGCAGAAACGTCCCCAACCGATGCACAGGCAAGCGGTCCACCCTGGGTCTCGACTTTGGACAGCTAGCGCGTCATCAGTGGCCACCGAATCTGTGCCCCGCACCCCCCCCCTCCACGGAGGAGAGGGGGGCAGAGCAGAAAAGAAACGGCAGATCAACTGGTCTAAAAAGGGGGGTCTATTTAAAGGCTAGAGTATACAAATGAGTTTTAAGATGGGACTTAAATGCTTCTACTGAGGTAGCATCTCTAACTGTTACTGCTGGAACATTCCAGAGTACTGGAGCCCCAATAGAAAACACTCTATAGCCTGCAGACTTTTTCTGGGCTCTGGGAATCACTAATTAGCCGGAGTTCTTTGAAGGCAGATTTCAAGACATATGGTACAATACAATCAGCAAGATAGGATGGAGCTAGACCGGGTACTATTTTATACCTAAGTAGTAAAAGCTTAAAGTCACATCTTAAGTGCACAGGAAGCCAGTGCAGGTGAGTCAGTATAGATGCACGGATTGATTGATTGATTGATTGATTGATTGATTGATTGATTGATTGATTGATTGATTGATTGATTGATTGATTGATTGATTGATTGAAAGTTGTATTAGTAGACTGCACAGTACAGTACATATTCCGTACAATTGACCACTAAATGGTAACACCCCAATAAGTTGTTCAACTTGTTTAAGTCGGGCTCCAATTCATGGTAAAGGAGAAAGAACAGAAGAAAATGAACCAGACGGAGTAGACCATACCACCACAGTGTTTCATTTCCACCGACCACACCTCGCCGGGGAATCCCGCCATCAAGGAGTATCACATACCGAGCCCCCAGATGACAGCAACACTTCTTTATTTCCTCCCAGGACAGCCGGGGGAAATGACCAAATGTGTCTCCGTCTTTAGCTGCCAGCTGGTGTCCAAACTGCAACACACCTAAGGAGGAATGGCAAATGGAACCAGAATGTCACATATTGAGTTTCCAGCAAGAGTTTGCTAACTTTCTAGTCCTTTGTCGCATTTTCCCTGAGCAGCTCTCAGAAGAAAATGGATTTGTGGCACCTGAACTATCGGACTAAAACTAAACAATAGGCCATCCAACCTCCGACCTACTTTCCTTTTTCCTGTTGTTAACGCCAACGCCTGGCAAGAGAGACATTAATCCTGTTTTTCCCCCCGTTCTCCTGTGTCACACTTCCTGATCATAGTATTACCCTGCAGTATTATACTGTACAGTATCTACCGGGTACAGGTCAGGGCTGTCAAAGTCATTTTAGCTTAGGGGCCATGTTTTAAATAGAAATAAATACTAATAATAATGATTTCGAAGCAAGATATTAATCAAATTGTGCAATGTAAAAGTAACAATAGATTTTTCATGGTAAAATTGTGAAATTTACTGTGGTTTTTACAGCATTTTAATTTTAAATGAAAAATACTTTTTTTACTGTAATAAACTGTAGTGTCATTTTGGCGTTTACAGTAATACACCCACAAATCTACAGTTGTTGACTTGCGGTAAAAAAAATAATAAATAAAAAAAAACACAAAAAAAACAGAAATTTAACTGTAAAATTTTAGTTTTTTTTTAAATTTACAGTAAAAAAATTAATGTAAATTTTACAGTAAAATTCTGCCAACTGAGCTGCTTTTTTTACCATAAAAACCACAGTACAGTTTTTCCATTGACAGTAATATACACTACATTTTGAGGTGAAATTATTGCAACTTACCATATTTTTTTTACATTTTAGTTTAAAAAAAAATCTACTAATAAAATGCATTAAAATTTGTGTAATAATATTATTCACTGTTAAAAGCGGCCCTCTGGGGCCAAACATAACTGCAGGGCTGTCAAACTCTTTTTAGCTTAGGGGCCATGTTTTAAATAGAAATAAATACTAATAATAATGATTTCGAAGCAAGCTATCAATGAAATTGTGCAATGTAAAAGTAGCAATAGATTTCATGGTCAAATTGTGAAATTTATTGTGGTTTTTACAGCATTTTTATTTAAAATGAAAACAACTTTTTTTACTGTAATAAACTGTAGTGTCGTTTTGGCATTTACAGTAATACACCCACAAATCTACAGTTGTTGATTTGCGGTAAAAAATAATAAATAAATAATAAAAATTAAAAAAACTGAAATTTTACTGTAAAATTTTAGTTTTTTTTAAAATTTACAGTTAAAAAAAATTATGTAAATTTTACAGTAAAATTCTGCCAACTGAGCTGATTTTTTTAACCTAATAATAATGATTTTAAAGCAAGGTATTAATCAAATTGTGCAATGTAAAAGTAGCAATAGATTTCATGGTCAAATTGTGAAATTTACTGTGCTTTTTACAGCATTTTTATTTTGAATTAAAAAACTTTTATTACTGTAATAAACTGTGGTGTCGTTTTGACATTTACAGTAATACACCCACAAATCTACAGTTGTTGATTTGCGGGGGGGGGAACAACAACAAAAAAACAGAAATTTTACTGTAAAATTTTAGTTTTTTTTTTTAATTTACAGTAAAAAAAAATATGTAAATTTTACAGTAAAATTCTTCCAACTGAGCTGTTTTTTTTTTTACCATAAAAACCACACTACTGTTTTTCCATTGACAGTAATATACACTACATTTTGAGGTGAAATTATTGCAATTTACCATATTTTTTTTACATTTTAGTTTAAAAAAAATCTACTAATAAAATGCATTAAAAAATTGTGTAATAATATTATTCACTGTTAGAATCGGCCCTTTGGGGCCAAACATAACTGCAGGGGTGTCAAACTCATTTTAGCTTAGGGGCCATGTTTTAAATAGAAATAAATACTAATAATAATGATTTCGAAGCAAGCTATTAATCAAATTGTGCAATGTAAAAGTAGCAATAGATTTCATGGTCAAATTGTGAAATTTACTGTGCTTTTTACAGCATTTTTATTTTAAATGAAAAAAACGTTTTTTACTGTAATAAACTGTGGTGTCGTTTTGGCATTTACAGTAATACACCCACAAATCTACAGTTGTTGATTTGCGGTTAAAAATAATAAATGAAAAAAAACAGCAAAAAAACCCAGAAATTTTTCTGTAAAATTTTAGTTTTTAAAAAAAAATTTACAGTAAAAAAAAATTATGTGAATTTTACAGTAAAATTCTGCCAGCTGAGCTGGGGTTTTTTTTCACCATAAAAACCACAGTACTGTTTTTCCATTGACAGTAATATACACTACATTTTGAGGTGAAATTATTGCAACTTACCATATTTTTTTTACATTTTAGTTTTTAAAAAATCTACTAATAAAATGCATTTAAAAAATTGTGTAATAATATTATTCACTGTTAGAAGCGGCCCTCTGGGGCCAAACATAACTGCAGGGGTGTCAAACTCATTTTAGCTTAGGGGCCATGTTTTAAATAGAAATAAATACTAATAATAATGATTTCGAAGCAAGATATCCATCAAATTGTGCAATGTAAAAGTAACAATAGTATTTTCATGGTCAAATTGTGAAATTTACTGTGCTTTTTACAGCATTTTATTTTAAATGATAATAACTTTTTTTACTGTAATAAACTGTGGTGTCGTTTTGGCATTTACAGTAATACACCCACAAATCTACAGTTGTTGATTTGCAGTAAAAAAATAAATAAAAAAAATTAAAAAACACAAAAAAAACCCCAGAAATTTTACTGTAAAATTGTAATTTTTTTTTAAATTTACAGTAAAAAAAAAAGAGTAAATTTTACAGTAAAATTCTGCCAGCTGAGCTGCTTTTTTTAACCATAAAAACCACAGTACTGTTTTTCCATTGACAGTAATATACACTACATTTTGAGGTGAAATTATTGCAACTTACCATATTTTTTTTACATTTTAGTTTTTTTTAAAAATCCAATAATAAAATGCATTAAAAAATTGTGTAATAATATTATTCAGTGTTAGAATCGGCCCTCTGGGGCCAAACATAACTGCAGGGGTGTCAAACTCATTTTAGCTTAGGGGCCATGTTTTAAATATAAATAAATACTAATAATAATTATTTTAAAGCAAGCTATAAATCAAATTGTGCAATGTAAAAGTAACAATAGATTTCATGGTCAAATTGTGAAATTTACTGTGCTTTTTACAGCATTTTAATTTTAAATGAAAAATACTTTTTTTACTGTAATAAACTGTGGTGTCGTTTTGGCATTTACAGTAATACACCCACAAATCTACAGTTGTTGATTTGCGGTTAAAAAAAATAAATAAAAAAAACACCAAAAAAACCCCAGAAATTTTACTGTAAAATTTTATTTTTTTTAAATTTACAGTAAAAAAATTAATGTAAATTTTACAGTAAAATTCTGCCAACTGAGCTGCTTTTTTTTACCATAAAAACCACAGTACTGTTTTTCCATTGACAGTAATATACACTACATTTTGAGGTGAAATTATTGCAATTTACCTTATTTTTTTTTGCATTTTAGTTTACAAAAAATCTACTAATAAAATGCATTAAAAAATTGTGTAAAAATATTATTCACTGTTAGAATTGGCCCTTTGGGGCCAAACATAACTGCAGGGGTGTCAAAGTCATTTTAGCTTAGGGGCCATGTTTTAAATAGAAATAAATACTAATAATAATGATTTCAAAGCAAGATATCCATCAAATTGTGCAATGTAAAAGTAATAATAGATTTCATGGTGAAATTGTGAAATTTACTGTGCTTTTTACAGCATTTTTATTTTAAACGAAAAAACTTTTTTTTACTGTAATAAACTGTGGTGTCGTTTTGGCATTTACAGTAATACACCCACAAATCTACAATTGTTGATTTGCGGTTGAAAAAAAAAAACTAAACACAAAAAACCCCAGAAATTTTACTGTAAAATTGCAGTTTTTTTAAATTTACAGTAAAAAAAATTATTTGAATTTTACAGTAAAATTCTGCCAACTGAGCTGCTTTTTTCTACCATAAAAACCACAGTACTGTTTTTCCATTGACAGTAATATACACTACATTTTGAGGTGAAATTATTGCAATTTACCATATGTTTTTTACATTTTAGTTTAAAAAAAATCTACTAATAAAATGCATTAAAAAATTGTGTAATAATATTATTCACTGTTAGAATCGCAACTGCCACAACACATTCATTTATCATCATTTCAAATATTACTATTATAATATAATCAAAACAGTTGTCAAAATCACACCATAATATTACGGATTAAAGGTAACATAACTACAAACGTAACCAATGGGAAAATATAGAAACACACATTTTTACAATGGAGTTCAGGGTGCACATCGTGCCGTCATCAAATTGCTGCATGGAACTCTAACGACGAAGAGGATGGTCGTGTTGACTTAAGTCTTTGCATCTTGCTGTTTTGTTATTTTATCCGTTGAGTGGATATTTTAAAAATGAACGAAGGTATTGTGCGTCGCTACGGCATTAGTCTGCCGCCAGCCACGACAGGAGCAGCTTGCACCTTTGCTGATCGGAGTAGCGGCAGCCATATCGGAGGGCGCTTAAATCCAGCTGACACGTCATCTTTAAACACTGTCATGTGGGTTACACATCATTTCAATTTCAATAAAGAACTGCAACTCATTTTTATATTTGGAAAAGTCATTTTGCGCGCCGCGGGCCAGATTAGACCAGTTTGTGTCAGGTTCGAACACCGAACTATCTATTACACAAGACAAGAAGAAGGAATCAAGCAGAGAAACAGTTGAATTTTACTCATGAGGAGAGACGTATTGGGCTGTACACTCAGTCACAGTTTCACCCTACGCTCTAAGGTACAGCACCACGTGCTCCTCTATTTATTGGGGAGGTCCCTAGTTAACATCACTGTAGACACAATACATGATTATTCAGAAATGGAAATGTGCTGACACTCGTGATTTCGCCCTGTCTCTGTTTTGTCTGCGTTGAGGTACTCGATGTCCGTCCTTGGCTGTCAGCAGGCAGGGTCTGGAAACAAACTGCTGACACGAGACAACTCGCAAAGCAAGATTACCCGTTGTGTGCCTTTGCACCGATAGAAAAGTACAACTTCAGCACAATTGATAATAACTATAGCAACGGCCTTTAAGCATAAGAGTTGTGTGATAACTTATACATAATTATTCTAACAGTATGCGGGCCTGATACGACTCGCAGGCCGTACGTTTGGCACCCCTGGTGTAGGGTGTCTCTAACTTTCATACTTTCTACTATTGATTATTCGTTATCTCCAGCTGTTTATTCTTACTTCATGGACTTTGCTCTTTGACTCTACAGTGAACAAAAGCATTTTTTTGAAGTTCCCTCAGCACATTGACTGTGTCAAGAGTAATGGATCACCAGACATTCTGTATTGATCAGGACAATTCTTCAATGCCAACATAGTCATACTGTATTCCCGATGGTCCGTACAGTTCTACTGTTTACACTCATCTGACTGCAGATCCAATACAAGACTTCCCTTCAAAAAGTCTATATTTAGCACTCGTGTTTTTTATTGCGATATTAATTTGACAATGTCTCTGAGGAGGTGAGGCTCGATATTCTTTTTTTAAAAAAACCTCCATTTACAAACCCCAAAAGCAGTGAAGTTGTCACGTTGTGTACCGTACTTCCTTGAATAGCCGCCGGGGCGCTAATTGATTTAAAACCTCTTCTCACTCCTGCGCTTACCAAAAGCATGCGGGATGGGCAAGCATGCGCTAATTAATTTAAAACCTCTTCTCACTCCTGCGCTTACCAAAAGCATGCGGGATGGGCAAGCATGCGCTAATTATTTTAAAACCTCTTCTCACTCCGGCGCTTACCTTATCATGAAAAGCACATTTAATAAAAAAAACTTTATTATGCTCTTACCTTTACTTATAAATGATGTCCATGTACAGCTGCTTCTGATCAAAGGCCGTCTTCCTTATCTTTCTTCAGTTTTAAAAGTCTCTGGAGATCTTCCTTTAATGATTACCTCCTGCTTCGATTGAAAGTCCAGTTTAGAAAACTGTTTTGTTTTAGATATGTAATCCTCCATGGTTAAAGTGGAAGCAAACGATCGCTCCTCACGCTTGCTGCTTGTTGTCTTCTTCTGCAGCACCGGTCTTCTGCAGTACTGGTAGTCGCAAGAAGGATCACTAGCGCCCTCTACCACCAGGAGGCGGGAGTCATTTAATGACTCATATTTGACCCTGCGGAAGTGCCAAGCATGCGCTAATTATTTTGCGAAACGAGTTTGACCCGGCTGTAATTCTAGGCAGGCGAATACTATATTCCCGGCGGCAAATCAAGGAAATACGGTAAATGGCAAATAAAAAGAGAATACAACAAATCCTTTTCAACTCATATTCAATTGAATAGACTGCAAAGACAAGATATTTCATGTTCACGCTGAGAAACTTCATTATTTTTTGCAATTAATCATGAACTTAGAATTTAATGGCAGCAACACATTGCAAAAAAAGTTGTCACAGGGGCATTTTTACCAGTGTGTTACATGGCCTTTCCTTTTAACAACACTCAGTAAACTCAGTTGGTCGCTACATCTGTAAGTGCAAGTTAAAACTCTACTATGCAAAGCGAAAGTCATTTATCAACAACACCCAGAAACACCGCCGGCTTCGCGGCCACAAATGTTGGAGGAAAAAAAAAAAAAAAAGTTGGTACTATTATTTCTAAATACAAAAAATAATCCCACGTTAATTAAAATGCAAAGTAAAGCCTATTTAATAGAAATATTATTTGTTACAACCTTACCACACCTCATCAAAAAATCAACACAAGATGTCAAAACGGCCAAAACTGTCAGGTGCTCAGGGAAGAAAAAAGAGAAAAGAAGAGGAGAAACGAGAAAAAGACAGAGGTAGCAGGTAGGTAACGTTAGCCTACATGAAATTATTTGTCTGTTATAGTGTGATAGCAACCTGGCTTTTTAGCATTAAGCTAATGTTACATAATTCAGCAATTGCTAATCAATAAATAGCTAGTTCTGTTTTAACGTCGGGTTAATATTGTGGTGGGGACTAAGTTGTTATGGAAAATAATAATGTAACGTTAGGTAATTACAGTACTCCCTGGTGTACAGTCATTTGTAAGTCATTCTAGTTCATGCAATATTAAAAAGCACAAATAGAGAACTCTGTAGGATCCCCTTTTTTTGTAATATAGTTGTTAAAGTCATACTGGCTTGATATCTTGTTTTGTGCAGTGCCTTATTTATATTGTATTTTTAATTTATTTTATGCAACTTGTTGACATGTTTTATTTTGCGTTTATGTATGTAAAAAATATTGTATTTCATATATTCATTTTTTATTCTTTGTATTCATTTATTTATTCACTTTTTTTTTAATCTTGTTAACTATTCTGATTGTTCATTTGCTTTCTTTAAGTAAAAAAAAAAAGGTCAAAGACAAAGCTATTGGGTTTCTTGTGAGTATATACACTTCACTGCCGATGTGGGGGTGTCGCCACCTAAAATCTTGCCTAGGGCGCCAGATTGGTTAGGGCCGGGCCTGAACCCGAAGCAGGGCTGATATTGAAATACTTTGCATAGGAATGTACGCACATGAAGAGATTCCCCTGGGAAAAGATCTGTGTGAGTGTGTCAAGACGGATCAAAGAAGTCGGTAATCGGGCGACCAAAGTCCTCCCAACTCCCTTTTCAAGCAAGACTTTCCTCCGCTATTGGCCACCCTCTTATTATCACATGTTCTATATCATTATAGCTCCTCGAGGTAGCGCTTCACCCATCACGCCGTTCTCTCCACAGAAAAATGAAGCGGTGAAATGAACACACCGGCTTTTGGATGAGTCAAGCAGTACAAGCCCACGGTGACAAGAAGAGAAGCACCCACATCCCTAAATATGGAATCTCAACCTCTGTCACACTCCCACTGGGACATAAAACCCCGGAGAAAATATCCCATCGCTGCATTCTGCCGGAAAAATGTTCTCTCGTGTCACCGCAGGTCAACGAGTCCATGACGAAGACATGAGCTGAGGTTTTCGAACTAAAAACAAACAAGGGCCTCGTGTAGTCCATAGTGGACGGTCATGAAAGAAGCTCCCACACAAGAGTTGTTCATAGCTAACACAAATCCAACTGCAACACAACCTGGAGGGCGTTCATTCATTCAGCGCTTCTGAAAAGACTACTTGTACTCTTGTGAGTCCATTGAGGTTCCTTGTCCTGCCCGCTCAGGGATCCTTTAGACTGGTTTGTAAATCAGAATCAGAATCAGAATCAGAATAGTTTTATTGCCATTGTTTGAGAACGGGTTCACAAACTAGGAATAATAGCTATCAGATCTTGTTATAGACTTAGAAGGAGTTCAAGGAGCTGCTGTTAGGAGTTCTTGTTCATTTGCCTGATGGCCGAGGGGAAAAAACTGTTCAGGTGGCGGGAGGTGTGGGTCTGGATGGAGCGTAGTCTCCTGCCTGAGGGGAGAGGGGAGAATAGTTTGTGTCCAGGGTGATCCCACCCACATGCCTCCTGGTCCTGGAGGAGAACAAGTCCTGGAGGGATGGGAGCTTGCAGCCAATCACCTTCTCAGCAGCACGTACGATGCGCTGCAGTCTATTCTTATCCTGGACTGTGGCGCCGGGGAACCACACGGTTATGGATGATGGCTGAGTAGAACTGCACCAGCATCTCGGTCGGCACCTTAAGTTTCCTCAGCTGCCGCAGGAAGTACATCCTCTGCTGGGCCTTCTTGATGAGGGAGCTGATGGTTGGCTCCCACTTGAGGTCTTCGGTGATGGTGGTGCCCAAGAAACGGAAGGAGTCCACAATGGAGACGGGGGTGGGAGAGTCAATCAGGGTGAAGGGGGAATGGTGGGGCTGTGACTTTCCTGAAGTCCATGATCATCTCCACTGTTTTCTGGGCGTTCGGCTCCAGGTGGTTGAGGCTGCACCAGGACGCCAGCCGGTCCACCTCTTCTCCTGTAGGCGGACTCATCGCCATCCGAGATGAGCCCGATGAGGGTGGTGTCATCCGCAAACTTGAGCAGCTTTACGGACTGGTGACTGGAGGTGCAGCAGTTTGTATACAGGGAGAAGAGCCAGGGGGAGAGTACACAGCCCTGAGGAGTACCAGTGTTCGTGGTTCCACTGTCCGAGACAATCTCCCCCAGCCGTACGTGCTGTCTTCGGTCTGTCAGGAAGTCATTGATCCAACTGCTGAGCTGGTAGAGCTTGTCTCGTAGCAGTCCAGGGAGGATGGTGTTGAAGGCAGAGCTGAAGTCCACAAACAGGATCCTAGCGTAGGTTCCTGGGGAGTCCAGATGCTCCAGGATGAAGTGGAGGGCCAGGTTCACTGGGAACTAAGAAGGTTTTACTACTTACGTATGAAATAATTAACGGTCTAACTCCATCCTATCTTGCTGATTGTATTGTACCATATGTCCCGGCCACAAATCTGCGTTCAAAGAACTCAAGCTTATTAGTGATTCCCAGAGCCCCAAAAAAGTCTGCAGCCTATAGAGCGTTTTTTATTGGGGCTCCAGTACTATGGAATGCCCTTTCGGTAAAATGATGCTACCTCAGTAGAAGCATTTAAGTCCATCCATCCATCATCTTCTTCCGCTTATCCGAGGTCGGGTCGATAGTTGACCACAGTTGGAAACTTGTCTTTAAGAGGAACAGCAACAAACTTCTACTATGACTTTCCGTCAGAGACAAATAACCCGTACAGTGTGAGTTGGAATTGAAATCCTGATCTAATGCCGAAACACGGAGCTACGTCTTTTAACGTGGAGGTACCACACGATACTCCCGTGTTCAGAGTCTACTTAGGATGCAAGGATGTACTAAGTTCCGGTGAATGTACCTCACCACAAGAAGTACCAAAAATGGCACAATGACTCTCAAGTCCTAAAAGTGTTCTGACTCATGTAGGAAGAAGATACAGAAAGTAGTTGTGCTGGAACGCCACCTGCGTGTTCTGTACGCAGAAATCTAGTCTAGGATCTGCATTCGTCACGCGATGAGACCCATAAAAAGGCTCGGGGAACATGAAACAAACCACTTTAGTCTTATCCAACCAGATAACGTATCGGTCCATTTGAATCTCAGTGAACACTTTCAGTCTGTCCTTTTGCATCTTATCATTGTCTGAGAAAGCTCCTCCTGCTCCTAAACATAGCTCTCTCCAAAATAAGCCCCCACCCATGAAGAGGTGTTGTGGGAACGTTTCAATAATGAACGCTCAGACGTGCACGTGATCACACAACGTGACTTCAGAAAGAGCAAACGCAGAATTTAGATTAGTTTCAAAAGAAATGTCAAAACCTCACTGCAAAAAGTGACATCTAAGTAAGATGAAATATGTCAAATAAGGGTGATATTTACTTATTTTCTGTCTGATAAGATCATTCTTCTCACTAAGCAGATTTTATGTTAGAGTGTTTTACTTGTTTTAAGTGTTTTGGTCCTAAATGATGTCAGTAAGATATTACAGCTTGTTGCTGAGATTTGATGAGCTATATTGAGTAAAACATGCTTGAAACTAGAATATCAACTGTTGTGTCATCAACACTCACAAGTATAAAACTACTTTTTCAAAGTAATCATTTTTTTATTTCAAGCGTGAAATAAAAAATCCTGACTTTGACACAATTGTGTCTCATAATTAAAACAGATGACAGCCAAACGGACTTTGCTGTTTTATTTTCAATGAAACGATAGAAAAGAGGTACTCATATAGTAGTACAGTTGGCACAGTACAGTAAACTGACAGTTCATATTTAAACATTTAACATTTCGAACAATTTTGAACAGAAATAGTTCATGCACATTCTACGGAGCCCCATTCTAAAGGGACATGGGGGATAATTATTTTTTTTATAATTTAATTTTTTTTTTTTAATTTTTGTTAGACATGTATCTCGTGCGCACGAGAAACTTTTTATAAAGTTATAAAAAAAATGAAAAAAAATTTAATTATTATTATTTTATTTTTTTTAGACATGTATCTTGTGCGCACGAGATAGTTTCTCGTGCGCACGAGATACATGTCTAAAAAAAATAAAAAATAATTTAAAACAATTTTTTTAAATTTTTTTTTATAACTTTATAAAAAGTTTCCCGTGCGCACGAGAAAGTTTCTCGTGCGCACAAGATACATGTCTAAAAAAAAAAAAAAAAAATTAAATTTTTTTTTAAATTTTTTTTTTTAAATTTTATAAAAAGTTTCCCGTGCGCACGAGAAACTTTCTCGTGCGCACGAGATACATGTCTAAAAAAAATAAAAAATAATTTAAAAAAAATTTTTTTATTTTTTTTTATAACTTTATAAAAAGTTTCCCGTGCGCACGAGAAAGTTTCTCGTGCGCACGAGATAGTTTCTCGAGCGCACGAGATACATGTCTAAAAAAATAAATACAATAAAATAAAATTATTAAAAAAAATAGTTTCCCCCATGTCCCATTGGGGGCTCCGTAACATTCAGATGAATTCTTCAAAATTACAATTAAAAAAAATGTGGTCGGGGGCCGGGCTGTAAATATATATATATATATATATATATATATATATATATATATATATATATATATATATATATATATATATATATATATATATATATATATATATATATATATATATATATATATATATATATATATATATATATATATATATATTAGGGCTGCAACAACTAATCGATTAAATCGATTAAAATCGATTATTAAAATAGTTGCCGATTAATTTAGTCATCGATTCATTGGATCTTTGCTATGCGCATGCGCAGTTTTTTTGTTTTTGTTTTTTTGTTTTGTTTTTTTTATACATTTTTTTAAAAATAAACCTTTATTTATAAACTGCAACATTTACAAACAGCTGAGAAACAATAATCAAAATAAGTATGGTGCCGGTATGCTGTTTTTTTTCAATAAAATACTGGATAGGATAGAAATTTAGTTTGTCTCTTTTATCCGATTATTAATCGATTGATCGAAGTAATAATCGACAGATTAATCGATTATCAAATTAATCGTTAGTTGCAGCCCTAATATATATATATATATATATATATATATATATATATATATATATATATATATATATATATATATATATATATATATATATTCCTTGCGCACTAATTGACTGAAAGAGCACGCACTTGGCGCGATGATGTCATGTTATCCATGGAAAAATGCAAGAAATGTAATGCCGAGCGCATATCATTATGTCAAGATAATGGCACTAGCATTTACTTCATTTAAGAAGATTTTTCAACATATTGAGAAAAAAGGTCTCATATTTGTTTTTCCTATCAAGAAAAGTGCACTTGTTATTAGTGAGAATATACTCATTTTAAGGTATTTTTGGGTTGTTTATTGTTTATTATCCATTAGCTGACGCCAAGGTGACTGCTAGTCTTCCTGGGGTCCATATAGGAGCATGCAGAATTAAAATACAAAGAATACATGCATTACCAAACAATATACAATGGAAAAATACAACATAAGGTAAAAAAAAGCTAGTTAAAACCAGTCGGACGGTTCATTGAGGTTAGCTAATTTGACTTGTTTTGGAAAGTCTTGACAAGCCAAATGTTCTTGTTCTATTGGCAGATAATTTTGCTTAGTTCAAGTAAAATACCCCTCATTTTTGTATTTTCTTGTCTTGTTTTTGAACACTGACTTTTCTGCAGTGCTCTTGATTCGCCTCAAAATGCCCGGCAGCAGTCGCCCGTGGTCGGGTTGGACTTGTTTGCTCTGTGGGCTTCACACAGCGTCACGTGGCTCATGTGGATTATGGCAGCGTTTGTAAAAGCTGACTGTGTTTGAAGGGGAGGGGGGTTGGGGGTGGTGGGGAGGGGGGGGGGGGGCGACGCTAGACAGGAAGGAAAAAAGGAAGGAAGCAAATCTGGATTGTTACCGTCTGGGCTCCATCAAGGCACCTGTTTGGCCTTGAGGCACACCTCCGACTGGGGCCTTTGGAATGGTAAATGTTCCGAACAGGTGTCCTGGTAGTCGTCAACACCCGGCCGCTGCTCGCAGGGTCACGGCCTTGAACTGGGCCGTCGGATTAAATGACGTTTGCACATTTTGTTTTCAATTATTAAGACCCTCCCTTTAGGGGGGAGGAGTCCACCCAGGTCATTTTATTATAAGATCCTTGAATTCAAAGATTAACAATTTAAGCACTAGGGTTGTACGGTATACAAATGAATCATATTTGGTACTATACCGCCTCTAAAAAGTACCAGTTCCTCTTTTTTAACGGGCATGACGGCGCGTCATCGTCACGAGGAGCATGTTCGACAGCGCACAATCACAGAGTACTTACAAGCAGACACAGTGTGTAGACAGAAAAGGGAGAATGGACGCATTTTGGCTGAAAAACTAAAGATAAAGGTGTTTGCTAGCGGCTAATGTCCATCCACAGTGTTTTAGCTACTTCCAAATCAATAATCCTCGCCTCCATGGCGACAGATAAAGTATGTTTCTTACAATTATCATTATCACTGCAGGACGAGGAATAGGTAAACATGCTTCACAACACACCGTAGCTCACCGGCGTCAAAATGTAAACAAATGCCATGGGTGGATCTACACTGTAATGATACCAAGTACAGGAGCGTATCTAGTCTATTATACAATGATTACATCGATATTTTTTAGCATCACCAAATCTTTTTTCATTTTTTTACATTTAAAAAAAATATATAATACGCTCCAAATCTGGATTATTTCATGTGGCCCGCGAAAGCCCGTAAATAATATGCGTTAATAAAATGCTTCTATCTTTTCTTGCTAAATATATTTTTTCTTTCCCTCTTGACATCAAAAATCATGTACTGCATGCAATTGCGTATCTTTTCAAATTCAATATTATCAAAATCAAAATATTACATTATCATGTATTCCAAAAATTACTTTTGTTAAAATAACGATAAGTACTGTACTTAAATATCTGCTTGACTTATGATTTCAAAACAAATTATCAGTCAAATTGTAGACTGTAAAATTGACGATAGATTTTACGGTTAAATTCCGCCGACTGGAGTATTTTACTGTACAATCAACTTTGGACACTAAAACATTGTAAAAAAAAACAAAAAAAACCATGAAAACAATCAGATTTTACGGTAAAAAAAACTAACAAAAAACTGGCAGCTCTGTTGCTTGAATTCTACCGCTAAAACAGTGGTATTGTTTCTCCATTCCATTCCATTTATTCCATTTTTTTATATGCTGTAAAAAACCCACTGCTTTTACTGTAAAATTCCGGCGACTGGAGTATTTTACCGTAAAATCAACTTTGGACACTAAAACATTATAAAACACACAAAAAAACATTAAAACAATAAGATTTTACGGTAAAAAGAAACAAAAACTGGCAGCTCTGTTGATTGAATTCTACCACTAAAACAGTGGTATTGTTTCTCCATTCCATTCCATTTATTAAATTGTTTTATATGCTGTAAAAAAACCACTGCTTTTACTGTAAAATTCCGCCGACTGGAGTATTTTACCGTAAAATTAACTTTGGACACTAAAACATTATAAAACAAACAAAAAAACAACATTAAAAAAATCTGATTTTACGGTATTGTTTCTCCATTCCATTCCATTTATAAAAAAAAATGTATATGCTGTAAAAAACCCACTGCTTTTACTGTAAAATTCCGCAGACTGCAGTATTTTACCGTAAAATCAACTTTGGACACTAAAACATTATAAAAACAAACAAAACAAAAACATTAAAACAATAAGATTTTACGGTAAAAAGAAACAAAAACTGGCAGCTCTGTTGCTTGAATTCTACCGCTAAAACAGTGGTATTGTTTCTCCATTCCATTCCATTTATTACATTTTTTTATATGCTGTAAAAAAAACACTGCTTTTACTGTAAAATTCCGCCAACTGGAGTATTTTACTGTAAAATCAACTTTGGACACTAAAACATTATAAAACAAACAAAAAAAAACAATAAGATTTTAGGGTAAAAAGTAGAGATGCCGATATATGCGTTAAAATGTAATATCGGAAATTATCGGTATCAGTTTTTTTTATTATCTGTATCGTTTTTTAAATTTTTTTTAATTGTATTTTATTTTTTTTATTAAATCCACATAAAAAACACAAGATACACTTACAATTAGTGCACCAACCCAAAAAACCTCCCTCCCCCATTTACACTCATTCACACAAAAGGGTTGTTTCTTTCTGTTATTAATATTCTGCTTCCTACATTATATATCAATATATATCAATACAGTCTGCAAGGGATACAGTCCGTAAGCACACATGATTGTGCGTGCTGCTGCTCCACTAATAGTACTAACCTTTAACAGTTAATTTTACTCATTTTCATTCATTACTAGTTTCTATGTAACTGTTTTTATATTGTTTTACTTTCTTTTTTATTCAAGAAAATGTTTTTAATTTATTTATCTTATTTTACTAATTTTTTTTAAAAAGTACCTTATCTTCACCATACCTGGTTGTCCAAATTAGGCATAATAATGTGTTAATTCCACGACTGCATATATCGGTTGATATCGGTATCGGTTGATATCGGTATCGGTAATTAAAGAGTTGGACAATATCGGAATATCGGATATCGGCAAAAAGCCATTATCGGACATCCCTAGTAAAAAAGTAACAAAAACTGGCAGCTCTGTTGCTTGAATTCTACCGCTAAAACAGTGGTATTGTTTCTCCATTCCATTCCATTTATTACATTTTTTCACATGCTGTAAAAAAAACACTGCTTTTACTGTAAAATTCTGGTGACTGAGCTGCCAGTTTTTAAAGTAAAATTGTAATATTATTTTTGCAGCTTATGTAAAAAAATATCATATCAATATACATGTATATTGATATATTACTCATTGTTAAAAGTGGCCCTCTGAGGGCAACCAGAACTGCGATGTGGCCCTCAATGAAAACCAGCGTGACAGAGTTTTGATTAGTGTGATAGAGTGTTGATTAGTGTGATACAGTGTTCATTAGTGTGATACAGTGTTGATTCCACAGTGCAGGTGTCCACTGAAGCACAGCGAGAGAACATTGCCGTGTCCTCCTCGTATTCCACCTTCCCTTGTCCTCTGCCGGTGTGCCACAGCTGAAGTGGCAACAAAAAGTGCTCCTGATGTCTGTGACCGCACCGCAGCACACCACAGCACCCCTCCGACTAAACACGCCTCTTCACCACCAAGCGTACAGTTCACTTCAGTTGAAACTGTTGTCATATTCTGCAATAGTTTTTGGGAATAATTGTGTGAATGCTCCACATAAGGTTTTCTACACCAAAATTCCTCTACAAAAGCCACGTGATCGGCATTGTCTTGCTGAAATAAGCAGGGGCGTCCATGGTAACGTTGCTTGGATGGCAACATAAGTTGCTCCAAAAGCTGTATGTACCTTTCAGCATTAAGTTACCCATGTCTTGGCCACTAATACACCCCCATACCATCACACACGCTGCCTTTTACACTTTCACCCTAGAACAATCCGGATGGTTCTTTTCCTCACGACGTCCACAGTTTCCAAAAACAATTTGAAACGTGGACTCGTCAGACCACGGAACACTTTTCCACTTTGCATGAGTCCATCTTAGATGAGCTCGGGCCCAGCGAAGCCGGCGACATTTCCGGGTGTTGTTGATAAATGGCTTTCGCTTCGCATAGTAGAGTTTTAACTTGCACTTACAGATGTAGCGACCAACTGTGGTTACTGACAGTGGTTTTTTGAAATGTTTCTGAGCCCATGTGGTGATATCCTTTACACACTGATGTGGCTTTTTGTTGCAGTACCGCCTGAGGGATTGAAGGTCCGTAATATCATGGCTTACCTGCAGTGATTTCTCCAGATTCTCTGAACCTTTTGATGATATTACGGAGCGTCGATGGTGAAATCCCTAAATTCCTTGCAATAGCTTGGTTGAGAAATGTTGTTCTTCAACAATTTGCTCGGGCATTTGTTGACAAAGTGGTGACCCTCGCCCCCGTCCTTGTTGGTGAACGACTGAGCATTTCACGGAAGCTGCTTTTACACCCAATCATGGCACCCACCTGTTCCCAATTAGCCTGTTCACCTGTGGGATGTTCCAAATAAGTCTTTGACGAGCATTCCTCAACTTTATCACTCTTTTTTGCCCCTCGTGCCAGCTTTTTTGAAACACGTTGCAGGCCTCAAATTCCAAATGAGCTAATATTTGCAAAAAATAACAAAAGTTTCTCAGTGTGAACGTGAAATATCTTGTCTTTGCAGTCTATTCAATTGAATATAAGTTGATTTGTTGTATTCTCTTTTTATTTACCATTTACACAACGTGACAACTTCACCGCTTTTGGGGTTTGTATATAGAAAAGCAAACATTTGTTGGTAAAAATCTTCGGCTTTGTACCCTCAAAAGCAGTATGACGCCTCATCCTGTGACCATGAATCGTAGAAAACAGACCCGCAAGCAGTTTTTGTTGTATTTCTGCTCATGTGTGATGTGTTTTTATTAAACAGGAAGAAGGAAACGGAGGCGAGCTAATCAGCCGGTTCACACGTGCGCCAATTCCGTCTGTGTTTTGTCATCAGGCAGACAGCGCAGACACCTATGTGTGAAGCACATGACCTCAGTCCCACTGCTGATAACCAACTGTGAGTGGGATGCTTTTTTTTTTTTAATTAGCCAGCCTCCCTGAACATTTTGTGGCGGGTTTTTTCTGTTGTTGTTTTATGTCGGCGGTGATGTCAAGCCACTTGTCAGCGTCTTCTTCCATTGCCTAACAAATTCCAAGCGGTCACCGACTCTCAAAGGCAGCTTTGTGATTCCAGACTCTGCCCACTTCCACTGTGGGAAGAAGGAAAGAGCCAGTTGACTCTTTTTTTCTGCTTTACTTAAATGATTTCCTGCCTGGAGAGACTATCATGCTGCCTTTCATTGATGCTCGTAAAAATTAACTTTGCAATTTGCACTCAACGATTACACCTGCAATATTCTGTCAGTGATTTCATTTATTGTGTGAATGTTCCGAGGTTTTCTACACCAACATTCATCTATTTATTCAACTTCTTCTTCTTCTCCACATTTTGGCGCGCTCTACCTTACACATTTTTCATCCGATTCCAATCGTTACGATTTTCCAGAATTCCAGGTTTCCCGGGACATTTTTCCCATTCAAAATGAACTGGCCATTTTTCAAACTTCCACCATTTCCACATTTTTCAACCGATTCAAACCATTTAACCTTCACCACATTCCACCATCCTGGAAATTTAAACTACTTTTTTTCCAAATTTAAAAAAAATTCCAGGATTTTCCAAAATTCCAGGTTTTCCGGGACATTTTTCACATTCAAAATTAATTGGCCATTTTTGAAACTTCCACCGTTTCCACATTTTTCAACCGATTCAAACCATTCCACCTTCATAACATTCCACCATCCTGGAAATTTAAACTAATTTTTTTCCAAATTTAAAAAAAATTCCATGATTTTCCAGAATTCCAGGTTTTACAGGACATTTTTCCCATTCAAAATGAACTGGCCATTTTTCAAACTTCCACCATTTCCACATTTTTCAGCCAATTCAAACCATTCCACCTTCACCACATTCCACCATCCTGGAAATTTAAACTATTTTTTTTCCAAATTTAAAAAAAATTCCATAATTTTCCATAATTCCAGGTTTTACAGGACATTTTTCCCATTCAAAATGAATTGGCCATTTTTCAAACTTCCCCCATTTCCACATTTTTCAGCCGGTTCAAACCATTTAACCTTCACCACATTCCACCATCCTGTTAATTTATACTACTTTATTTCCAAATTTAAAAAAATTCCAGAATTCCAGGTTTCCCGGGAAATGTTTCCCATTCAAAATGAACTGGCCATTTTTCAAACTTCCACCATTTCCACATTTTTCAACCGATTCAAACCATTTAACCTTCACTACATTCCACCATCCTGGAAGTTTACACTACTTTTTTTTCAAATTTAAAAAAAATTCCAGGATTTTCCAGAATTCCAGGTTTTACAGGACATTTTTCCCATTCAAAATTAATTGGCCATTTTTCAAACTTCCACCATTTCCACATTTTTCAGCCAATTCAAACCATTCCACCTTCACCACATTCCACCATCCTGTTAATTTATACTACTTTATTTCCAAATTTAAAAAAATTCCAGAATTCCAGGTTTCCCGGGAAATTTTTCCCATTCAAAATGAACTGGCCATTTTTCAAATTTCCACCATTTCCACATTTTTCAACCGATTCAAACCATTCCACCTTCACCACATTCCACCATCCTGGAAATTTAAACTACCTTTTTTCCAAATTTAAAAAAAATTCCAGGATTTTCCAGAATTCAAGGTTTTCCGGGACATTTTTTCCCATTCAAAATGAATTGGCCATTTTTCAAACTTCCACCATTTCCACATTTGTCAACCGATTCAAACCATTCCACCTTCACCACATTCCACCATCCTGGAAATTTAAACTAATTTTTTTCCACATTTAAAAAAAATTCCATGATTTTCCAGAATTCCAGGTTTTACAGGAAATGTTTCCCATTCAAAATGAATTGGCCATTTTTCATACTTCCACATTTTTCAACCGATTTAAACCATTCCACCTTCACCACATTCCACCATCCTGGAAATTTAAACTACTTTTTTTTTCCAAATTCAAAAAAATTCAAGGATTTTCCAGAATTCCAGGTTTTCCGGGACATTTTTCCCATTCAAAATTAATTGGCCATTTTTCATACTTCCACATTTTTCAACCGATTCAAACCGTTCCACCTTCACCACATTCCACCATCCTGGTAATTTAAACTACTTTTTTTCCAAATTAAAAAAAAAATTCCAGGATTTAAAAGAATTCCAGGTTTCCCGGGACATTTTTCCCATTCAAATTGAATTGGCCGTTTTTCAAACTTCCACCATTTCCACATTTTTCAACCAATTCAAACCATTCCACCATCACCACATTCCACCATCCTGGAAATTTAAACTACTTTTTTTTTCCAAATTCAAAAAAATTCCAGGATTTTCCAGAATTCCAGGTTTTCCGGGACATTTTTCCCGTTAAAAATGAATTGGCCATTTTTGAAACTTCCACCATTTCCACATTTTTCAACCGATTCAAACCATTCCACCGTCACCACATTACACCATCCTGGAAATTTAAACTACTTTTTTTTCCAAATTAAAAACAATTCCAGGATTTCCCAGAATTTCAGATTTTCCCGGATATTTTTCCCATTCAAAATTAATTGGCCATTTTTCAAACTTCCACCGTTTCCACATTTTTCAGCCGATTCAAACCATTCCACCGTCACCACATTCCACCATCCTGGAAATGTAAACTACTTTTTTTTTCCATCCATCCATCCATCCATTTTCTACCGCTTATTCCCTTTGGGGTCGCGGGGGGCGCTGGAGCCTATCTCAGCTACAATCGGGCGGAAGGCGGAGTACACCCAAATTCAAAAAAATTACAGGATTTTCCAGAATTCCAGGTTTTCCGGGACATTTTTCCCATTTAAAATGAACTGGCCATTTTTCAAACTTCCACCATTTCCACATTTTTCAACCGATTCAAACCATTCCACCTTCACCACATTCCACCATCCTGGAAATTTAAACTATTTTTTTTTTCAAAATTCAAAAAAATTCCAGGATTTTTCCAGAATTCCTGGTTTTCCAAAGCCCTATTTCCACTCTTTTTTCTGTCGACTACTCCTTCCACATTTTTCAACGCATTTCAACCGTTCCACCGTCAAAACATTCCTCTTAATCAGGACAAAAAAAACGAAGTTGATTTTTGAACTGGAAAAATTCCCAATTTCCCCGAAATTGCAGGAATTCCGTAATACAATTTCTCAATTCAACATGTTACTACTTCAATATTTCTCGACCAATTTGAAAAAAATGTACCATTTACCATTTTCAAAAAAATTCCTGCTTTTCCCGAAATCCCCACATTTTTTGGAAATACCCATTGAAAAGAATGGAACATTTTTCAACGTTCCACAAGTTCAACATTTTTCATCTGATTCAAACTGTTCCAACTTCAAAATATTCAGCCTGTTTGGGAATTGTGTGCTCTACTTCAACAATTTAAAAAAAAATCCAAGATTTTAGATGAACTTCAGCATTGGAGCATTCACACACAATTCCTTCAGGAATTACCTCATCTAGTTAATCAAAGAGGGTCAAATAGTTGGCAAACCAAGAAGGCAGTGATTAAAAATAGTGTTTCTTTTAAATATCATCAGAGTTTTGAAATGCTTATATATAAGAATCATTTTCAGAAGATGTGAATATTATTTTGCTTCCCCCTTTGCTACAAAATGTTACTTTCACATTTATATATATATATATATATATATATATATATATATATATATATATATATATATATATATATATATATATATATATATATATATATATATATATATATATATATATATATATATATATATATATATATATATAGCTGGAATTCACTGGAATTCAAGTATTTCTTATATATATATATATATATATATATATATATATATATATATATATATATATATATATATATATATATATATATATATATATATATATATATATATATATATATATATATATATATCTATCTATATATATATATATATATAGATATATATATATATATATATATATATATATATATATATATATATATATATATATATATATATATATATATATATATATATATATATATATATATATATTAGGGATGTCCGATAATGACTTTTTGCTGATATCCGATATTCCGATATTGTCCAACTCTTTAATTACCGATACCGATATCAACCGATACCGATATCAACCGATATATACAGTCGTGGAATTAACACATTATTATGCCTAATTTGGACAACTATGTATGGTGAAGATAAGGTACTTTAAAAAAAATAAAAATAAATAAGATAACTAAATTGAAAACATTTTCTTTAATAAAAAAGAAAGTAAAACAATATAAAAACAGTTACATAGAAACTAGTAATTAATGAAAATGAGTAAAATTAACTGTTAAAGGTTAGTACTATTAGTGGACCAGCAGCACGCACAATCATGTGTGCTTACGGACTGTATCCCTTGCAAACTGTATTGATATAATAATAATAATAATACCTGGGATTTATATAGCGCTTTTCTAAGTACCCAAAGTCGCTTTACATGTTAAAAACCCATCATTCATTCACACCTGGTGGTGGTAAGCTACTTTCGTAGCCACAACTGCCCTGGGGTAGACTGATATATATATTGATATATAATCAATCAATCAATCAATGTTTATTTATATAGCCCTAAATCACAAGTGTCTCAAAGGGCTGTACAAGCCACAACGACATCCTCGGTACAGAGCCCACATACGGGCAAGGAAAAACTCACCCCAGTGGGACGTCGGTGAATGACTATGAGAAACCTTGGAGAGGACCGCATATGTGGGTAACCCCCCCCCCTCTAGGGGAGACCGAAAGCAACGGATGTCGAGTGGGTCTGACATAACATTGTGAAAGTCCAGTCCACAGTGGATCCAACACATCAGCGGGAGTCCAGTCCACAGCGGGGCCAACAGGAAACCATCCCGAGCGGAGACGGGTCAGCAGCGCAGAGATGTCCCCAACCGATGCACAGGCTAGTGGTCCACCCGGGGTCCCGGCTCTGGACAGCCAGCACTTCATCCATGGCCACCGGACCTATGCAACTCCCCCTCGCAAGGGACAGGGGAGAAGAGGAGAGAAGAAAAGAAACGGCAGATCAACTGGTCTAAAAAAAGGGGGGGTCTATTTAAAGGCTAGATTATACAAATGAGTTTTAAGATGGGACTTAAATGCTTCTACTGAGGTAGCATCTCTAACTGTTACCGGGAGGGCATTCCATAGTATTGGAGCCCGAATAGAAAACGCTCTATAGCCCGCAGACTTTTTTTTGGCTCTGGGAATCACTAATAAGCCGGAGTTCTTTGAACGCAGATTTCTTGTCGGGACATATGGTACAATACAATCGGCGAGATAGGCTGGAGCTAAACCGTGTAATATTTTATACGTAAGTAGTAAAACCTTAAAGTCGCATCTTAGGTGCACAGGAAGCCAGTGCAAGTGAGCCAGTATAGGTATGTATATATGTATATAAAGGTATATACAGTATAGGCGTAATATGATCAAACTTTCTTGTTTTTGTCAAAAGCCTTGCAGCCGCATTTTGTACCAACTGTAATCTTTTAATGCTAGACATAGGGAGGCCCGAAAATAATACGTTACAGTAATCGAGACGAGACGTAACGAACGCATGAATAATGATCTCAGCGTCGCTAGTGGACAAGATGGAACGAATTTTAGCGATATTACGGAGATGAAAGAAGGCCGTTTTAGTAACACTCTTAATGTGTGACTCAAACGAGAGAGTTGGGTGGAAGATAATACCCAGATTCTTTACCGAGTCTCCTTGTTTAATTGTTTGGTTGTCAAATGTTAAGGTGGTATTATTAAATAGATGTTGGTGTCTAGCAGGACCGATAATCAGCATTTCCGTTTTCTTAGCGTTGAGTTGCAAAAAGTTTGCGGACATCCATTGTTTAATTTCATTAAGACACGCCTCCAGCTGACTACAGTCCGGCGTGTTGGTCAGCTTTAGGGGCATGTAGAGTTGAGTGTCATCAGCATAACAGTGAAAGCTAACACCGTACTTGCGTATGATGTCACCCAGCGGCAGCATGTAAATACTAAAGAGTGCAGGGCCAAGAACCGAACCCTGGGGAACTCCGCACGTTACCTTGACATAGTCCGAGGTCACATTGTTATGGGAGACGCACTGCATCCTGTCAGTAAGATAAGAGTTAAACCAAGACAAGGCTAAGTCTGACATACCAATACGTGTTTTGATACGCTCTAATAAAATATTATGATCGACGGTATCGAAAGCGGCGCTAAGATCAAGAAGCAGCAACATAGATGACGCATCAGAATCCATCGTTAGCAATAGATCATTAGTCATTTTTGCGAGGGCTGTCTCCGTAGAGTGATTTGCCCTGAAACCGGATTGAAAAGGTTCACAGAGATTGTTAGTCACTAAGTGTTCATTTAGCTGCTGTGCAACAGTTTTTTCGAGAATTTTGGAAATAAACGGAAGGTGGGAGACCGGTCGGTAGTTTACCATGAGGTCAGGATCGAGGTTAGGTCTTTTGAGCAGAGGATGAATAACCGCTTTTTTGAATGCTAGAGGAACAGTGCCGGAGGAAAGTGATAAGTTTATAATATTTAACACTGATGGACCTAATAATACAAACAGTTCCTTGATAAGTTTCCCAGGAAGTGGGTCAAGTAAACATGTTGTTTGTTTTATCCCACTTACACGCTGTAATAATTCCTCTAATGTTATTTCATCAAAAATAGAGAGACTATTTTGGAGGGCAGTGTCCGTCGTATATACAGTCGTATTTGTGTTAATAGAGCCCAGTTGTAGCTGGGATGCGTTGTCTTTAATCTCCTTTCTAATGAGTTCAATTTTCTTATTAAAGAAATTCATAAAATCATCTGCCGAGTGGGTGGAGCTACTGGGAGGAGTCCCTTGTTGGGTTAGCGATGCTACTGTACTAAACAGAAATTTAGGATCGTTTTTGTTGAGGCGGATGAGATTTGAGTAGTATTTAGCTTTAGCTAAGGTAAGCATGCGTTTATAAGTTATTAAACTATCACTCCATGCTTGATGGAAAACCTCAAGTTTAGTCGCGCGCCATTTGCGTTCCAGTTTTCTACATGATAATTTATGAGCTCTAATTTCTTCTGTAAACCATGGGGTGCGCCTTTTAGGGGCCCTTTTTTGCTTTAGCGGTGCTATACTATCAATAATTTCGCGCAAGGCATCGTCAAAGTTGTTAGTGAGTTTATCAATAGAGCCGACATAATTTGGGAATGGTGCTATTACCGAAGGCAGTAGGTCAGCAAGAGTCATCGTTGTGGCAGCATTAATGTTGCGGCCGCTATAGCAGTTATTATTATTATTAGCTTGTTGACAAAGAGTCAAAACTTCAAATTTTATAAGGTAATGATCGGACATTACTTTAGTATATGGAAGTATCATAACTTTGGAGGTGGTGACACCCCTGACAAGCACTAGATCTATTGTATTACCGTTGCGATGCGTGGGTTCATGTATTATTTGTGTAAGACCACAGCTATCAATTATGGTTTGGAGCGCCACGCACTGAGGGTCCGATGGGGTATTCATATGGATATTAAAGTCCCCCATTATGATTATATTGTCGGCGTGCGTCACTAGATCAGCAACGAACTCTGAGAATTCACTGATAAAGTCCGAATAGGGCCCAGGGGGGCGGTAGATAACAGCCAGGTCGAGAGGTAGCGGTGTGACAGACCTCATAGTAAGCACCTCAAACGATTTATATTTATTATTTAGGTTAGGGGTAAGGTTGAAATTTTCATTGTATATTAGTGCGACACCCCCTCCCCTTTTAAGAGGGCGGGCAACATGCGCATTCGTATAGTTAGGAGGAGATGCCTCATTGAGCGCAAAAAATTCGTCCGGTTTGAGCCAGGTTTCGCTAAGACCAATGACGTTAAGATAATGTAGGAACCAGAATATTAATAACAGAAAGAAATGGGGGGAGGGAGGTTTTTTGGGTTGGTGCACTAATTGTAAGTGTATCTTGTGTTTTTTATGTTGATTTAATAAAAAAAAAAAATTAATAAATAAAAAAAAATAAAAAAAAAAAACGATACAGATAATAAAAAAACGATACAGATAATTTCCGATATTACATTTTAACGCATTTATCGGCCGATAATATTGGCAGGCCGATATTATCGGACATCCCTAATATATATATATATATATATATATATATATATATATATATATATATATATATATATATATACTACCGTTCAAAAGTTTGGGGTCACCCAAACAATTTTGTGTTTGAGCCTTCATTTCTAAGAACAAGAATAGACTGTCGAGTTTCAGATGAAAGTTCTCTTTTTCTGGCCATTTTGAGCGTTTAATTGACCCCACAAATGTGATGCTCCAGAAACTCAATCTGCTCAAAGGAAGGTCCGTTTTGTAGCTTCTGTAACGAGCTAAACTGTTTTCATATGTGTGAACATGATTGCACAAGGGTTTTCTAATCATCAATTAGCCTTCTGAGCCAATGAGCAAACACATTGTACCATTAGAACACTGGAGTGATAGTTGCTGGAAATGGGCCTCTATACACCTATGTAGATATTGCACCAAACACCAGACATTTGCAGCTAGAATAGTCATTTACCACATTAGCAATGTATAGAGTGTATTTCTTTCAAGTTAAGACTAGTTTAAAGTTATCTTCATTGAAAAGTACAGTGCTTTTCCTTCAAAAATAAGGACATTTCAATGTGACCCCAAACTTTTGAACGGTAGTGTGTATATATATATATATATATATATATATATATATATATATATATATATATATATATATATATATATATATATATATATATATATATATATATATATATATATATATATATATATGTATATATATATATATACATTTACTTCAAGATTACACGTACATAACATCTAACTGCCTATCTCCCAGTCGTGATATTTCCCGATGCACCTGAACGCATCGCCAGCGCGGGCATGGTGGGGGCGCGGTTATGCAAATGAGCAGCGGTTGAGCGAATAGATGCGCATGGCTGAGCCGCGCGGGACATTGCTCGTGTAGTGGACACCACAGCACACACACACACACACACACAAGGTGCACGTCTTTGACGCTCCAGAACCCCACCAAGCAGACACTTTTAGCGCCGTCAAACTGCGCCGAACATGTCTTCGAAATGCCCCAAGTGTGACAAGACGGTCTACTTTGGTGAGTAATTGAGGCTTTGTTGAATCCACGGCTGTGAAAATGAATGACTATTGTGACATGATGTTAGCTAAACATGCTGCTATAGTGGCTCATATTCTTACTTGAAACTAGCGCTAAATGGCTCCTAAACAACATTTGCTAGGTTCGAATGGCATTGTACTAAGTGACGAGAGGAAGAAAATGAATGGATGGATGTATTCATTCATCAGCTAGAGGGGTGTCCAAAGTGCAGCCAGGGGGCCATTTGTGGCCCGCAGCATGTCTTTGAAGGCCCGCCGCACTTTATAAAAATACTACTACAAAAAATGGTTTTGTGTTTATAGAGGGGTTCGGATTTTTCTACATTGCCCACAATGCCTATTAGTCCTTGGCTTACCCTTGCCCTGCCTTTCAGGCGGAAACGCAGAAAATGGTATAAGGGAATTTTTGGGAAAATGCTAAAAATTGTAAATGAGTTGGTGTTGGAATTTTTCGAATCGGTCGAGAAATGTTGAAGTAGTAACATTTTTAATTGAGAAATGGTATTACGGGAGTCCTGGAATTTCGGGAAAATCGGGAATGTTTCCATTTCAAAAAACGTTGTTTTTTTGTCCTGATTAAGAGGAATGTTTTGACAGTGGAACGGTTGAAGTGGGTTGAAAAAATGTGGAAGGAGTAGTCGCCAGTAAAAAAAAAAAAGGGTGGATATAGGGCTTTGGAAAACCAGGATTTATGGAAAATCCTGGATTTTTTTTTAACTTGGACAAAAAAGTAGTTGGAATTTCCAGGATGGTGGAATGTGTTGAAGGTGGAATGATTTGAATGGTTCGAAAAATATGGAAATGGTGGAAGTTTGAAAAATGGCCAATACATTTTGAAAAATGTACCGGAAAACCTTGAATTGTGGAAAATCTGGGAATTTTCATCATTTGTCAAGGGAAAGCCCACGATTCCCCAATAGGCTGAACAGTTTGAAGTTGGAACGGTTTGAATGTTGAAGAGCTGACTCTGAACTGAAATGCTAATGGAATGTAGGGTGAATGTTGGAATGGTTTGAATGTTGAAGAGTTTGAATTTCCAGGAAAAACGGAATTTGGTTTGGAACTTGGAAAATTGTTAGTTTGAATGTCCAGGCTGAGTGGAATGTTTTGATGTTGGAAAGGTTTTGATAGGTTGAAAAATGTGGGAATTGTGCAACTTGGAAAAATGTCCCATTAATTTCAATGGGAACTTCCTGGAAATTTGGGAAAAGCGGGATTTTCTGAAAAATGATGGTCCTGAATGAGCTGAATTGGTTGGTGTTGGAATTGTTTAGATCGGGCAAGAAATGTTGAAGTAGTAAATGATATTAGGGAATTTCTGGAATTTGTGGGAAAACGCTAAAATTTGTAAATGAGTTGGTGTTGGTGTTGGAATTTTTCAAATCGGTCGAGAAATGTTGAAGTAGTAACATTTTTAATTGAGAGATGGTATTACGGAAGTCCTGGAATTTCGGGAAAATCGGGAATGTTTCCACTTCAAAAAACTACTTAGTTTTTTTGTCCTGATTAAGAGGAATGTTTTGACAGTGGAACGGTTGAAGTGGGTTGAAAAATGTGGAAGGAGTAGTCGCCAGTAAAAAAAAAGGGTGGATATAGGGCTTTGGAAAACCAGGATTTCTGGAAAATCCTGGAATTTTTTTTGAATTTGTACAAAAAAGTAGTTGGAATTTCCCGGATGGTGGAATGTGTTGAAGGTGGAATGATTTAAATGGTTTGAAAAATGTGGAAATGGTGGAAGTTTGAAAAATGGCCAATACATTTTGAATGGGGAAAAATGTACCGGAAAACCTGGAATTGTGGGAAAATCTGGGAATTTTTGTCATTTGTCAAGGGAAAGCCCACGATTCCCCAATACGCTGAACAGTTTGAAGTTGGAACGGTTTGAATGTTGAAGAGCTGACGCTGAACTGAAATGCTAATGGAATGTAGGGTGAATGTTGAAATGGTTTGAATGTTGAAGAGTTTGAATTTTCAGGAAAAACGGAATTTGGTTTGGAACTTGGAAAATTGTTAGTTTGAATGTCCAGGATGAGTGGAATGTGTTGATGTTGGAATGGTTTTAATAGGTTGAAAAATGTGGGAATTATGCAACTTGGAAAAAGGTCCCATTAATTTCAATGGGAACTTCCTGGAAATTTGGGAAAAGCGGGATTTTTTGAAAAATGATGGTCCTGAATGAGCTGAATTGGTTGGTGTTGGAATTGTTTAGATCGGGCAAGAAATGTTGAAGTAGTAAATGGTATTAGGGAATTTCTGGAATTTGGGGGAAAATGCTAAAAATTGGGAATGAGTTGGTGTTGGTGTTGGAATTTTTCAAAACGGTCGAGAAATGTTGAAGTAGTAACATTTTTAATTGAGAAATGGTATTACGGGAGTCCTGGAATTTCGGGAAAATCGGGAATTTTTCCAGTTAAAAAAAAAACTTTGTTCTTTTGTCTTTGATTGAGAAGAATGATTTGACGGTGGAACGCTTGAAGTGGGTTGAAAAATGTGGAAGGAGTAGTCGCCAGAAAAAAGGGTGGAAATAGGGCTTTGGAAAACGAGGATTTCTGGAAAATCCTGGAATTTTTTTGAACTTGGACAAAAAAGTAGTTGGAATTTCCAGGATGGTGGAATGTGTTGAAGGTGGAATGATTTGAATGGTTTGAAAAATGTGGAAATGGTGGAAGTTTGAAAAATGGCCAATACATTTTGAAAAATGTACCGGAAAACCTGGAATTGTGGAAAATCTGGGAATTTTCGTCATTTGTCAAGGGAAAGCCCACGATTCCCCAATAGGATGAACAGTTTGAAGTTGGAACGGTTTGAATGTTGAAGAGCTGACGCTGAACTGAAATGCTAATGGAATGTAGGGTGAATGTTGAAATGGTTTGAAGGTTGGAATGGTTTGAATTTTCAGGAAAAACGGAATTTGGTTTGGAACTTGAAAAAATGTTAGTTTGAATGTCCAGGCTGAGTGGAATGTTTTGATGTTGGAATGGTTTTAATAGGTTGAAAAATGTGGGAATTGTGCAACTTGGAAAAATGTCCCATTAATTTCAATGGGAACTTCCTGGAAATTTGGGAAAAGCGTGATTTTTTTGAAAAATGATGGTCCTGAATGAGCTGAATTGGTTGGTGTTGGAATTGTTTAGATCGGGCAAGAAATGTTGAAGTAGTAAATGATATTAGGGAATTTCTGGAATTTGGGGGAAAATGCTAAAAATTGTGAATGAGTTGGTGTTGGTGTTGGAATTTTTCAAAACGGTCGAGAAATGTTGAAGTAGTAACATTTTTAATTGAGAAATGGTATTACGGGAGTCCTGGAATTTCGGGAAAATCGGGAATTTTTCCAGTTAAAAAAACAACTTTGTTTTTTTGTCCTGATTAAGAAGAATGATTTGACGGTGGAACGCTTGAAGTGGGTTGAAAAATGTGGAAGGAGTAGTCGCCAGAAAAAAGGGTGGAAATAGGGCTTTGGAAAACCAGGAATTCTGGAAAATCCTGGAATTTTTTTGAATTTGGAAAAAAAAGTTGTTTAAATTTCCAGGATGGTGGAATGCGGTGAAGGTGGAATGGTTTGAATCGGTTGAAAAATGTGGAAATGGTGGAAGATTGAAAAATGGCCAATTCATTTTGAATGGGAAAAATGTCCCGGAAAACCTGGAATTCTGGGAAATCTGGGAATTTTTTGGAATTTGTCAATTTGCGAACAGTTTGAAGTTGGAACGGTTGGAATCTGATTAAAAATGTGGAAGGTAGAGCGCGCCAAAATGTGGAGAAGAAGAAGTTGAATAAATAGATTAATTTTGGTGTAGAAAACCTTGTGTGTGAAGTGAATTACATTTATATAGCGCTTTTTCTCAAGTGACTCAAAGCGCTTTACATTGTGAAACCCAATATCTAAGTTACATTTAAACCAGTGTGGGTGGCACTGGGAGCAGGTGGGTAAAGTGTCTTGCCCAAGGACACAACGGCAGTGACTAGGATGGCGGAAGCGGGTATCGAACCTGCAACCCTCAAGTTGCTGGCACGGCCGCTCTACCAACCGAGCTATACCGTCCTAAATTGTGTGAATGCTTTGGAGCATTCACACAATGAAATCACTGACAGAATATTGCAGGTGTAATCGCTGAGTGCAACTTGCAAACTTAATTTTTTCGAGCATCAATCTTTACCCTCTAGAGTGCCTCAGATGTTTTACTTATAAGTTTCCGTTGGCCATATTAGAAAGGTTCGTTTGTATCATTTTGAAAGTCCTTCAAGGTGTTGAAAAATTAAGGAGTTCACAAAGTTAAGTGTTTCGTTTTTGTATCAGTACTTAAGATCCCAACATGGACCAAAAATGCTATCTCTTCGTACATCTTGATGGAGTTATGACATTTTTCGTAATACTTATTTTTGTTTTGCCATTTGAATCCGACATTTTTTTGTGATCTGAACACAGACGGTACTTTTACTGGGATCATGTTCGTATTTTGTGTGTTTGTAACAGTTCTTAAGATCGCAACATGGACCAAAAATGGTATCTCTTCGTACATCTTGATGGCGTAATGACATTTTTCATAATAGATCTTTTTGTTTTGTCATTTGAATCCGACATTTTTTTGTGATCTGAACTAGGGCTGCAACTAACGATTAATTTGATAATCGATTAATCTGTCGATTATTACTTTGATTAATCGATTAATAATCGGATAAAAGAGACAAACTACATTTCTGTCCTTTCCAGTATTTTATTGAAAAAACCCAGCATACTGGCACCATACTTATTTTGATTATTGTTTCTCAGCTGTTTGTACATGTTGCAGTTTATAAATAAAGGTTTATTTAAAAAAAAAAAACATTTTATTTTTTTTATTTTTTAAAAAGCCTCTGCGCATGCGCATATCATAGATCCAACGAATCGATGACTAAATTAATCGGCAACTATTTTTATAATCGATTTTAATCGATTTAATCGATTAGTTGTTGCAGCCCTAATCTGAACACAGACGGTACTTTTACTGGGATCATGTTCGTGTTTTGTGTGTTTGTAACAGTTCTTAAGATCGCAACATGGACCAAAAATGGTATCTCTTCGTACATCTTGATGGCGTAATGACATTTTTCGTAATACATCTTTTTGTTTTGTCATTTGAATCCGACATTTTTTTGAGACCTGAACACACTTTTACTGGGATCAGGTTCGTATTTTGTGTGTTTGTAACATTACTTAAGATCCCAACCTTGACACATAAATGTTATTTATTTTTGATAGTTTGAGGAAGTTTTTAAAAAAATATATTTTTTTGTGTCATTTGACTTCAAAATTTTTTGTGAGCTGAACAGAGGGATCAGTTTTATTCGTATCAAGTTCAAGTTTTTCGTATTTGTATCAGTACTTAAGTTAAAGTTAAAGTACCAATGATTGTCACACACACACAAAATTATTCTCTACATTTGACCCATCACCCTTGGGAGGTGAGGGGAGCAGTGAGCAGCAGCGGTGGCCGCGCCCGGGAATAATTTTTGGTCATTTAACACCCCAATTCCAACCCTTGATGCTGAGTGCCAAGCAGGGAGGTAATGGCTCCCATTTTTATAGTCTTAGGTATGACTCAGCCGGGGTTTGAACTCACAACCTACCGATCTCAGGGCGGACACTCTGACCTTAAGATCCCAACATGGACCAAAAATGGTATCTCTTCGTACATCTTGATGGAGTTATGACATTTTTCGTAATACTTCTTTTGTCATTTGAATCCGACATTTTTTTGAGACCTGAACACAGACGGTACTTTTACTGGGATCAGGATCGTATTTTGTGTGTTTGTAACAGTTCTTAAGATGGCAACATGGACCAAAAATGGTATCTCAGTTTGATGAAGTTAAAAAAAACATTTGTCATACATTTTTTTTGTCATTTGAGTCCGACCTTTTTTGAGGTACTTCTACTGGGATCTTGTTCGTATTTTGGGTGTTTTTAACATTACTTAAGATCCCAACCTTGACACACAAATGTTATTTCTTTTTGATAGTTTGAGGAAGTTTTTAAAAAACGATCAACATAATAAAACAATCACTTACAGTACATTGTCTGCTCTAAATGGAATGCCAACTGATGGGATGTTTATATCTTCCCGTTTAGATGAATAATTAATCACACTCCTCACGGAGGTTCAAGAAAAAAAGGGGTCGCTAACATGCGTCTTTACGTGTCTTTCTCGCCATCACCGGGTATAAGTTGGATGTCAAAGTTGACCAACTTCTCGGTTTATGTCCACAACCTTGTACTATCCAGGTGAGAGGCATGATTTATAATCGTGAATGAACTTTTACCAACTCAGAGGCGATGCAGCAGCTCAGTATGTCAATATAGCACTGTGATCACGGTGCCACTGAAAATAGTCTGTCTGCGTTAGCACTTATAATAACAATATCACTAATACTTGGTTCATATTCATTCCACGACATGTAAATTGAGTATTGTTGGCGCTTTTTGGATTTAACCCCCAATTCCAACCCTTGATGCTGAGTACCAAGCAGGGAGGTAATGGCTCCCATTTTTATAGTCTTTGGTATGACTTAGCCGGGGTTTGAACTCACAACCTACCGATCTAAGGGCGGACACTAACCACAAGGCCACTGAGTAGTTATCGTCAACTTATTTTCCCCTGATGAAATTAGGACGACAACGAATTAAAACAAAAGCACGTTGGCTGAAACAATGACGAAATTAATTGACAATTTAATCGAGTCAACGAATTAAAACGAGACAAATGTTGAGGGACACAAAATCCAATCATATTTAATTTCGTCTTTAACAGGGTTATCCAATCACAGTGGCGTGTGGTCGAGGGACGGGTGGAAAAGCACAAAGTCCGAATTTAATCTGAAATAATGTGATGCACCATATTCAGATTTATTACATTTTGGCGGTTCTTGAACTCACCATAGTGTGGACTGTGACGCAACAGTTTGTTTGCATGTAAAATCTTCCACTCTTTCTTTGTCTCATTTTGTCCACCAGAAGTTTTATGCTGTGTGAATGCACAAAGGTGCGCTTTGTTGATGTCTAATGCTAATCAGGCATGTTTGGTCAGTGCATGACTGCAAGCTAATTGATGCTAACATGCTATTAAGGCTAGCTGTATGTACATATTGCATCATTATGCCTCGTTTGTAGGTATATTTGAGCTCATTTAATATCCTTTAATTTGATCCTCTTTGTATATAATTTAGTTTTGCATGTCTCATGACACATTATCTGTATGTAATATTGGCTGCATTTCTGATAGTTGTGTGCCATGTTGTTCCAGACCACAGCAAACATTACATAGCTTGCCAAAGATTGTAACAAATCTACTAAAAGAAGACAGCCTGCTGTTTCCTTTAACTTGGACACACGCATCTATACCTTTGGCCGTTAAAATCCAGTCATTTCCAGGAGTTATCTCGCCTTCTAAGTAGCCTCTGATTTACTAATGGTTTCTAATGTGTAGAATAAATATAACATTTCAACTTTTCTGTCAACGAAGATTTGCTTCAGCCTGTGACACATAGTCATTTTGATAGTAGGCTATTATAGCTAATATAGACACTTTCGTCATGTGTTGCCTTCAGTATAACACTTATACAAGATTTTTAAAGTCCTTTTGATAGTAGGCTATTATAGATAATATAGACACTTACGTCATGTGTTGTCTTCATTATAAGACTTAAATACGGCTTTTCATTTTTTGCGGCTCCAGACAGATTGTTTTTTTGTATTTTTGGTCCAATATGGCTCTTTCAACGTTTTGGGTTGCCGACCCCTGTGCTAAGTTATGCAGTGATGATTTATTACGTTGTACAGTATAATTGTAACAACCTTAGTAAAAGTGGTATGAAGACAACTTCAAAGATCCCTTATCCTTTAATACTTTATATTTTATGAGACAAAAATGTGGAGGAATTTAGTCGACAAAAACTAGACTAAAAGTTAATCCATTTAGATGACTAAAATATGACTAAAACACGTGTTCGTCAAAAGACTATGACTAAAACTAAAATTAAAAACTGCTGTCAAAATTAACACTGCTCCCATTAGCTGCATTGTTAGTAGGGGTGTAACGGTACGTGTATTTGTATTGAACCGTTTCGGTACGGGGGTGTCGGTTCGGTTCGGAGGTGTACCGAACGAGTTTCCACACGGACATATTAAGTAGCGTAACGCACGTTGTGTAAACAATGCACACCGAGGCACAACACACGGCATGCTAGCAGCTAACGGGCTAGGATAGACTGACCATACGTCCTCTTTTCACCGGACATGTCCTCTTTTGCCTCGAATGTCCGGCATTTTGAGTTAGGGTTGCGTGTATTTTCAATGTACGTTCAGGGTTAAGAACGGGTTAAAAGCAAAACAAACAGCAGCATTGGTGAGGGAGGGGCAGAGACAGAGAGAAAGAGAGTTATGATAAACGCGCCAGGCTCTGTTTTTTATCCATAGATTTATCACATTTAATTTTTTATTATCTATAGCAGGGGTGTCAAAAGTGTGCCCCGGAGACCATTTGCGGCCCACAGCTAATGTTTTAAAGGCCCACGGCACATTCTAAAAATACTATTAAAATAAACAAAAACATAACAAAAGTGAAATAAAAAAGCTTAAAGGTTAAATGTAATTTAGAAAAAGTTGCAATGTTGACTAATAAAACAAAGCTGTTTTTTTTTTCTTTCAAACTGTCATTGCTCAAAACATAATATTGAATCAAAATCAATGTTATTATGAATTATTGACCTATCCAAGGTTCCCATTACTTCACATTAAGGCTGCAACTAACGATTAATTTGATAATCGATTAATCTGTCGATTATTACTTCGATTAATCGATTAATAATCGGCTAAAAGAGACAAACTACATTTCTATCCTATCCAGTATTTTATTTTATTTTAAAAACGCATACTGGCACCCTACTTATTTTGATTATTGTTTCTCAGCTGTTTGTACATGTTGCAGTTTATAAATAAAGGTTTATTTACCGTATTTTCCGCACCATAAGCCGCCCCGTGTTATTAGCTGCACTTTCAATGAATGGCATATTTCAAAACTTTACCTATTAGCCGCCCCGTGTTATTAGCCGCACCTACGCTGCGCTAAAGGGAATGTCAAAAAAACAGTCAGATTGGTCAGTCAAACTTTAACAATATATTACAAACCAGCGTTCTAACAACTCTGTTCACTCCCAAAATGTAATGTGCAAATGTGCAATCACAAAAATAGTAACACTCAAAATAGTGCAGAGCAATAGCAACATCAATAACTCAACGTTGCTTGAACGTTAATGTCACACAACACACAAAATAAACATTTAAAGCTCACGTTCTGAAGTTATTACTCATCCACAAATCCCTCGAATTCTTCTTCTTCTTTCGCGTAAACGTCTATCAACCACTCGCTCATCTTTTCTTCATCCATCCATCCCTTCGAGTTAGCTTTTATGATGACGCCGGCTGGAAAGTTCTCTTTTGGCAAGGTCTTCCTTTTGAATATCACCATGGGTGGAAGTTTCTGGCCGTTAGCATGGCAAGCTAACGGATATTCACCGTACGTGCTCCCGTTGTATCCACAGTGCGGTTCACATGAATATCAAAAGTCAGTGGAACCTTGTACGCGTGTCTCTTAGTAGGAGACATTTTGTGGTCTTTACAAAAACACACAAATGAAATGAAACGTAATATCCGCGCGCTTCTTCTTCTACGGGGGCGGGTGCTCACCTTGGCGGTTGCTTACAGTAGAAGAAGAAGCGCTTCCTCTTCTAAGGGGGCGGTTGCTAACCGTAGAAGAAGAAGCACTTCCTCTTCTACGGGGAAAAAAGATTGCGGCTGTTTACCGTAGTTGCGAGACCTAAACTTCATGAAAATAAATATTAATATTAATCCATATATAAAGCGCACCGGGTTATTAGCCGCACTGTCAGCTTTTGAGAAAATTTGTGGTTTTTAGGTGTGGCTTATGGTGCGGAAAATACGGTAAAAAAACAAAAAAAAACCTTTTTTTTTTTTTTTTTTTAAAGCCTCTGCGCATGCGCATAGCATAGATCCAACGAATCGATGACTAAATTAATCGGCAACTATTTTTATAATCGATTTTAATCGATTTAATCGATTAGTTGTTGCAGCCCTACTTCACATCAAATATTCCACTAAGAAAAATATTTTTGGTGGAAGATTTTGCAAATTTGGTAAATAAATAACCCAAAAATGTATATTTTGTTGTTTTCTTACTGTACCGAAAATGAACCGAACCGTGACCTCTAAATTTTCGCGTACCGTTACACCCCTAATTGTTAGCCACCTCGTACTTGCCGTATTTTACGACTTAGAATGCATAAACAAGATAAAAACCTGTCTTAAATCAATGATAGGCACAGTTCCCTTTTAAGGTTTACAGCATTCCTGTGTTCTTTCTTTTTGGAAGAAAAGGACTAACAGGGTGAATGATTCACAGAGACAAACTTTAGTAAACCGAAAGGTCAACGCAAGCCAAAACTCGGCCAACTGATGACGCTTTATTGGGTTAAAAGGCAGCAAAAACGCACATTTGACTCCTACTTTGTGCTGATTTATCCTACTTTGACTGTGATTGCTGCCATTTTTAATTTGTTGTTTTGGTAAACACTGAAGGTTGGCAGCCGCTCTGCGAGAGTCCCACTCTTGCCAAGAGTGCAAAAAAAAACCCCACCACCGTATGCCAACTGTGGGAAGACTGCATGTAAACATTGTGCATCTTTTACATGCACACACCTGAGCAAAAATCGCAGACTAAAAAGGTCTGTTTCACAGCTGAGAAAAGAAGATTAGCGAGAGATTCAATCATGCGGCTTTCGGCGTCTGTGCCGCTGCGTTTAATTGTGTTGGGCTGGCACTGTAATCTGGTGTTAGTTTTTTTTTTTTGCTGCACACTCGTCCTCCACACGTCACAGCACGCCACATCACTCGCGCTCCCAATCAATTTTGCGAGCGGATGGACGCTTACGTAAGCGGCGTGACGGCAAACGCCGCACAGCTGCTGCTCATCCTGTGGCTCCCGAAAAGTCACCGGCGTGGAATCCCATCAAGATGCAGATAAAGCCATAAAAGACTTGACTGCTCCTCCTATGTTCTTATTTTTATGTAACCGCGTACTGGGGAGTTATTTTAGGTCTGGGCGTGCCTCGCGGTGTTGACGTAAAGATGATGAGGATAACGAGCAGCTATGAGGAACCATGAACATGCGCCACAACAGCGTGCGGGGAGGCGCTCGTTGCATTATTAAGGTCATCACGCTGGAGGTTGCAAAATAAACACATGACAAGGCGCACGGGACGAGTGGGAAGAAGGAGGAACGTGGCAAGCTCATGTTTGATGGTTCCAAGCTCAGCAGCCGCAACAACACTCCTCCTAGTCCCAAAGTGTCGCTTTCCAAGGCACATAACTCATTTAAAAGGCCTTTTTATGTACAGTACAGGCCAAACGTTTGGACACACCTTCTCCTCATTCAGTGTGTTTTCTTTATTTTCATGACTATTTACATTGTAGATTGTCACATCAAAACTATGAATGAACACATGTGGAGTTATGTACTCAACAAGAAAAAGGTGAAATAACTGAAAACATGTTTTATATTCCAGTTTCTTCAAAATAGCCACCCTTTGCTCTGATTACTGCTTAGCACACTCTTGGCATTCTCTCCATGAGCTTCAAGGGTTTTCACTTCACAGGTGCAGTGTTTCCCACACATTCATTTATTTGTGGCGGCCCGCCACGAAAGAATTACGTCCGCCACAAATTAAAAAAAAAAAAAAATGTTTTTGTTTTGTTTCTGTCCTGTCCAGCTTCTCAGGCAAATCATATAGTTGATGTAGATGCCCATATAGGCTGTTCAGATTTACTTTACAAAAGTTTGATATCTTGCTGGTATCGAATCGAACTGATATCTGATATTAACACCAATTTGGAACACCACTAATAAATATGACTGTTGGTACTAGAGGTTGTATCGGACAATTTACATGCAAGTTCATATCATCCGAAATTTGATATTTTGCTGGTATCGGACTGATATCCGATATTAACATCTAAGTGGGACACCACTAATAAATATGATTGCTTGTATCGGACATTTCTGATACTTGATCTTTTGCTGGTATTGAACTGATATCCAATATCAATGTCGTATCTGGACACCACTAATAAATATGACTGCTTATTTTGTATATTTTACATGCAAGCTGATATCAGACTGATCTCTGATATCAATATCGTATATGGACAACACTAATCCAGTGTTTCCCACACATTCATTTATTTGTGGCGGCCCGCCACGAAAGAATTAGGTCCGCCACAAATTTAAAAAAAAATTTTTAAAAAATTGTTTTTGTTTTGTTTCTGTCCTGTCCAGCTTCTCAGGCAAATCATATAGTCGATGTAGATGCCCATATCGGCTGTTCAGATTTACTTTACAAAAGAGTGAAGTGAAGTGAATTATATTTATATAGCGCTTTTCTCTAGTGACTCAAAGCGCTTTACATAGTGAAAACCCAATATCTAAGTTACATTTAAACCAGTGTGGGTGGCACTGAGAGCAGGTGGGTAAAGTGTCTTGCCCAAGGACACAACGGCAGTGACTAGGATGGCGGAAGCGGGAATCGAACCTGCAACCCTCAGGTTGATGGCACGGCCACTCTACCAACCGAGCTATACCGCCCCAAGAGAATTGTAGGATACTTCTCTTGTTGCCTTATTTGTATTTGACCACTACTGTTTTCTGTTTATTGGTTACTGACTGTGGCAGGACACCTCTGCCTCTGTTTCACTTTATGTTGCTGGTAAATAATATGGCCTAGTGCAGGGGTCGGCAACCCAAAATGTTGAAAGAGCCATATTGGACCAAAAATACAAACACAAATCTGTCTGGAGCCGCAAAAAATTAAAAGCCATATTACATGTGTCATGAGATATAAATTGAATTAAGAGGACTTAAAGGAAACTAAATGAGCTCAAATATAGCTACAAATGAGGCATAATGATGCAATATGTACATACAGCTAGCCTAAATAGCATGTTAGCATCGATTAGCTTGCAGTCATGCAGTGACCAAATATGTCTGATTAGCACTCCACACAAGTCAATAACATCAACAAAACTCACCTTTGTGCACTCATGCACAACGTTAAAAGTGTGGTGGACAAAATGAGACAGGAAAAAAAGTGGCATAAAACACGTCCTAGAAAGTCGGAGAAAGTTATACATGTAAACAAACTATACGGTGAGTTCAAGGACCGCCAAAATTAGTAGGACAAAACGGCGCTCGCCAAATACTCGAATCAGTGAAGCATGTTTAATATAAACAGTGTGATTTATAACAATTAGGGAGGTTTGTGTCATGTTTGTCCTCCTACAGAAACCATACTAAACAAAAAAATAGATTTTTTTCCCCTCATCTTTTTCCATTCTTCATACATTTTTGAAAAATCTCCAGAGAGCCACTAGGGCGGCACTAAAGAGCCGCATGCGGCTCTAGAGCCGCGGGTTGCCGACCCCCGGCCTAGTGGTTAGAGTGTCCGCCCTGAGATCGGTAGGTTGGAGTTCAAATCCCAGCCGAGTCATACCAAAGACTATAAAAATGGGTCCCATAACCTCCCTGCTTGGCACTCAGCAACACGGGTTGGAGTTGGGGGTTAAATCACCAAAATGATTCCCGGGCGCGGCGCCGCTGCTGCCCACTGCTCCCCAAGGGGATGGGTCAAATGCAGAGGACAAATTTCACCACATCTAGTGTGTGTGTGACAATCATTGGTACTTTAATCTTTAATCTTAATCTTGGAGTAGTAGGCTAAAGTTAAATTATTTAGTATGCACTAATTAAAGGGGCAGAGCTTTAAGAGACATTTTAGCTTTTATATTTTATAAGATATATTTTTTGTAAGAACCACAATTAATAAATATATTTCAGTGAATAACTTATTGTTCAAATCTGTATATAAATATGTACATAAAGTGTTGTAATTATATTGTAAAATGGATGGATGGATGGATGGACGTTTAAAACCAAACTGTTATTATTAATTAGTAAGTATACATTTTTTGAGCCTTTTTAGAGAAAATCATATCATTGTAGTAAATTATGCGAATTACTCGATGATGTCATGGTGACCACGCCCCCACCGCCACAGGTATCTTGGCAGTTTATGGGAAACACTGAGGTGTCGTAGTTTTGATGCCTTCAGTGACACTCTACAATGTAAATAGTCATCAAAATAAAGAAAACACATTGAAATGAGAAGGTGTGTACAAACTTTTGGCCTGCACTGTATTTTAGTCAAGTCATTCACAAAAGGTAAACACGCTAGGCAAGTGTTTCTTAACCATAGGGGCCTATTGTCGGGCCGCGAGCGCCTCCTAGGGGCCCGCCCAAGAATATGATTTTCAGCTGCGGTCAGTGTGGGCCTTAGCGTTGTAACTCACTTTTCCGCCACTTGTGGCAGTAATGACAATATCAAACACAAGAAGTCTGGAGTTGAAGTCATAAAGAAGTTTCTTAAGCGCAAAAATTATGACTAAAGTATTTTCATTTGCACTTAAATTTCATTGACAGAAAGCTTCACACACCGAATAAACAGGCATCACATATGATAGTTACTTACACATACAAAGTCTCCAAGGCATTGTGACCACGAGATGTCGACAAAACAATAATTACCACTCCACTTCCACTTAAAGACAGCAAAAGTCCAATCCAGGTGGTTAATAATAAATAGATTAGTGTTTTTCATACCTGCCATAGTTTTGTTTGACTCATGTCACTTGATCAAACGTTTTCTAACATTCCACACTACCAAACAATCAAAGTATGACAGATTCCTGCTGATATCGTATTGGATTAACATCAGTATCGGCCAATACTCAAGGCTCTGATATTAGTTTCGGAAGTGAAAAAAGTTAAGCCACTAAATATGAGGGAAAAAAACTAGTGTCTTCCTCGCTTGTTTGCAGTGTTTCATGACATCATGAAAACACCCCAAGCTAGATGAGACCACCCAGTCTGTACACCCAGCACAGGCTTCACTACACACCTTAAAGTAAAGCTATGCCAACTATCTATCAGTCCGTTCCAAATGTTGGAGCTTTAAGTTTGATAATTTTGTTTTTCTCCAGGAAATATGCTAACCTAGCGGGTTGGTTAAATGCAATGTTAGCATTGTAGTTTCACAACTAGGGATGGGTATTGAATCCGGTACTTTTTAGCACTGACCAAATCCCGCCGACCCTACCGGGCATTGGTTCAAATCCAACGGTGCCATGATACAGTACCTGGGTTGCGCATGCCGTCGTGCCCCGTTGCTCCTCACACTTCGGCACTTTGCGATCACTCCAGCAGCACTGAGGGCGGACTTTGTCAAACCACCACTAGGTATTGTTGAAATGTTCGATGCTACAAAGAAAGTGACTCAAAATACTTAAGTTAAGTAAGGCTCCACTTTTACAAAAATGCGCTAGCTTGATGCTAATATACATTGGCTTTGCTATTGTCATGCTACCGATTAGTGATTTTACACGGCGATTTCAACACCTCCCAGTTTGTTAAAACTACTACTAAGATGCATGTTACAATCAAACTGGTGTGTAACAAGTGCAATACTTACACTATTAACACTTTTTAGGGCGCAACAAAAGACTACATTCAGCAAAGACTGAACTGACTAGCCAACACACCATAAACTATACACTACTGCCATCTAATGTCTTGTACTTGTAACTATAATTGAGACTCAGAAATGTGATAATAGAACAAGCTGTAGCAACTCGTCAGCAGTTATCATAATCAGATCATTTTTAAATGTTGCAATAAAAAATGAGATTTTGTGATCAAGAACTATTATTATTTAATAAAGCACATTAAAGTACTGAAAATTGGTGCCTTTGAGTACCGGAAATTAATACCGCGTCGGTTCAAATGTGAACGGTACTCGGAACGGACTCCTTCATATTACGCTGTTGTATTTGATATGACATCTATTATGTTGGGCAAGTGCACAGTTACAGTGTATATGATCAAGTACACGATAGTGTTTTTTGGAGGCAAACACAGCTCATTAGCATTAAACACACTTTGGCTTATTAAAAGCATTTTTTAAGAATCTTAATGCCAGCATCAATGCTAATACAGCATCAATGCTAATACAGCATCAATGCTAATACAGCATTGCGGAACTTCTGACATTCAAAATGGCTGAGAAATTAAAAGTATGGGAGCTCTAATTCCATGGGTGTTTCGTGGCTCATAGCAGAGATCGGCCACATCCCGCTGCCATTTATTGGATTGCGGCAGGCAAAAAGTCAAAGAACTTGACAGCGTTCCAATCCACGGCGGCGGTGCGCCACAGTCTGACATGTTTGTATAACTTTCCATTGACATGCAGCTCTTTTTAACGCAGACTGGTTTTTATTTCATCCCCACTAAATACTGCTATTTTTACTTTTTTGAACTTCTTACAAACGTGCGGGTTAGGAGTGCTGCTGATTTTTCTCTAAGAGACCAAATAAACTCTGATTATTTATCTGCATTAGGGTGTTGTTTTGATGGAACGTGTCTGCTCCACCTTTTAAAAGTCTTAACTTTGCAGTTCTATGTGGAAATTGACTCAAAAAATGTAAATAAGGCTCCACTTTTCCAAAACTGCGCAAGCTTGATGCCAATTTACATTGAATATGCCATATGCTTGCTACTGATTAGCATTAGCGATTTTACATGGCGAATTCAACACCTCCAAATTTGGTCATGAAAACTACAACTAAGATGAACGTTAAGATCAAACGAACAATACTTATGGTATTAACGCTTTTTAGGGCACAACAAAAAACACCATAAACCAGGGGTCACCAACCTTTTTGAAACCAAGAGCTACTTCTTGGGTAGTGATTAATGCGAAGGGCTACCAGTTTGATACACACTTAAAAAAATTGCCAGAAATAGCCAATTTGCTCAATTTACCTGTAACTCTATGTTATTATTAATAATTAATGATATTTACACTTAATTGAACGGTTTAAAAGAGGAGAAAACGCGAAAAAAATGACAATTACATTTTGAAACATAGTTTATCTTCAAATTCGAATCTTTAAAATTCAACCGAAAAAAAGAGGAGAAAAACTAGCTAATTCGAATCTTTTTGAAAACATTTAAAAAATAATTTATGGAACATCATTAGTAATTTTTCCTGATCAAGATTAATTTTAGAATTTTGATGACATGTTTTAAATAGGTTAAAATCCAATCTGCACTTTGTTAGAATATATAACAAATTGGACCAAGCTATATTTCTAACAAAGACAAATCATTATTTCTTCTAGATTTTCCAGAACAAAAATTTTAAAAGAAATTCAAAAGACTTTGAAATAAGATTTAAATTTGATTCTACAGATTTTCTAGATTTGCCAGAATATTTTTTTGAATTTTAATCATAATAAGTTTGAAGAAATATTTCACAAATATTCTTCGTCGAAAAAACAGAAGCTAAAATGAAGAATTCAATTAAAATGTATTCATTATTCTTTACAATAAAACATAAAAAATTGACTTGAACATTGATTTAAATTGTCAGGAAAGAAGAGGAAGGAATTTAAAAGGTAAAAAGGTATATGTGTTTAAAAATCCTAAAATCATTTTTAAGGTTGTATTTTTTCTCTAAAATTGTCTTTCTGAAAGTTATAAGAAGTAAAGTAAAAAAAATTAATGAATTTATTTAAACAAGTGAAGACCAAGTCTTTAAAATATTTTCTTGGATTTTCAAATTCTATTTGAGTTTTGTCTCTCTTAGAATTAAAAATGTCGGGCAAAGCGAGACCAGCTTACTAGTAAATAAATACAATTTTAAAAATAGAGGAAACTCACTGGTAAGTGCTGCTATTTGAGCTATTTTTAGAACAGGCCGGCGGGCTACTCATCTGGTCCTTACGGGCTACCTGGTGCCCGCGGGCACCGCGTTGGTGACCCCTGCCATAAACTATACAGTACTGCCGTCTTGGACTTGCAACTGTAATTGCAACTTAATGTCATACTTTTAAACAAGATAGTAAATGAACAATAAAACAAGCTATAACAACTTGAAAGAAGTTATCATTATTAGCTAATTTTTTTATGTTGCTGTAAAAAATTTGATTTTATCATCAAAAGCAATATTTATTTAAACACACAAAATTATCAAAAAAACGTACTGGTATCGATTCCGAGGTACCGGGTATTGGTACCGTATCGGTTCAAATGTGTACCCATTCCTGCTCCCAACATATTAAAGTTGCTAACTTTGACTACCTTAGGAACTGCACTCCATTCATTATGTCTAGAGATGTCCGATAATATCGGTCTGCCGATAAATGCGTTAAAATGTAATATCGGAAATTATCGGTATCGGGTTTTTTTATTATCAGTATGGTTTTTTTTTAGGTTTTTTTTTGTTTTGTTTTTTGTTTGTTTTTTATTAAATCCACATAAAAAACACAAGATACACTTACAATTAGTGCACCAACCCAAAAAAAACTCCCTCCCCCATTTACGCTCATTCACACTCATTCACACAAAAGGGTTGTTTCTTTCTGTTATTAATATTCTGCTTCCTACATTATATATCAATATATATCAATACAGTCTGCAAGGGATACAGTCCGTAAGCACACATGATTGTGCGTGCTGCTGCTCCACTAATAATACTAACCTTTAACAGTTAATTTTACAAATTTTCATTTATTACTAGTTTCTATGTAACTGTTTTTATATTGTTTTACTTTCTTTTTTATTCAAGAAAATGTTTTTAATGTATTTATCTTATTTTATTTTATAAAAAAATTTAAAAAGTACCTTATCTTCACCATACCTGGTTGTCCAAATTAGGCATAATAATGTGTTAATTCCACGACTGTATGTATCGGTTGATATCGGTATCGGTTGATATCGGTATCGGTAATTAAAGAGTTGGACAATATCGGAATATCGGATATCGGCAAAAAGCCATTATCGGACATCCCTAATTATGTCACTTGTTGCCAAAGCAGCCCAATAACTGTCAGTCATGTAGCAAAAAACTGCCACAATAAAGTCAAATTCCAAATACATTACAGTTGCTAACTTTACCGACCTCGGGAATCTCACTCCATTTTCAGTACATCAATTAATGACAAAGTAGCCCCTGTTGTTGTTGAGTAGCTGAAAACCTCCATACTAACGAAATCGAAGTTAAGATGATCTTTGATCTAAGGATATTAGTGTGTTAACTTTGTGTCAGGTTCAAACACAGAACTATCTATTACAGAGTTTAATTTTACTCATGAGGAGAGACGTATTGGGCTGTACACTCAGTTACAGTTTCACCCTATGCTCTAAGGTACAGTCCCACGTGCTCCTCTATTTATTCGGGAGGTCCCTAGTTAACATCACTGAGGCTGCTTCTGAAGGGAGGGGTAATGCAAGCAGCCTCAGTAGGCACAATACGTGATTATTCAGAATGGAAATGTGCTGACACTCATGATTTCGCCCTGTCTCTGTTTTGTCTGCGTTGAGGTACTCGATGTCCGTCCTTGGCTGTCAGCAGGCAGGGTCTGTAAACAAACGGCTGATACGAGACAACTCGCGAAGCAAGATTACAAGTTGTGCCTTTGCACAGGTAGAAAAGTACAACTTCAGCACAATTGATAATAACTATAGCAACGGCCTTTAAGCATAAGAGTTGTGTGATAACTTATACATAATTATTCTAACACTTTGCCAAACCTGGGAAAACTCACTCAATTCCTAAATCAGCCTCGTGACAGTCAGTCCCGTCGATGAAAATATCTTGATATAAGGCTACCAAAGTTGTGGAGATCGGTGCGCTAACTTTGCCAACCTGGGGAATATAACGACTAATCAGGATTCATTTTGGAGCTTGGCAATCTGGCACCATGGAACTAAGCTGCTGTGACCCATCTCATCAGCTGTGTCCAGCTAAGTGAGTAAACGAGGCGTTAATGCAGCTCTGCTTGGACGTTCTTCTCTTTTCATTTTGTGCGCGGTGGTTCAGTGTCGCCTCGGGCCCTGAATTCCTCATTCCTGGTCTCCTGAGGCAAACGGGCAGAGACGACTGGCCTTTATTTTAACAAGCGTCTCCCAAAGCGCCTCATGCATTATAATCACAGGCGACATTTCCCTTCACACAAGGCTTTTTCTGTCTGCACCTTTCAGCCGAGAATACCTTCATCCTCTCTCTGCCCGACCGTGCTCTTTCCCACCCCGTCTTTCTTTAAAATGCCACTTTCGCATCAGGCCACCACACAATATCCCTTTTTATCCTCTGTCAACGTTGGAGTACCCTCTTTTCCACTTGGCTGCCCAGCGGTGGCTGCATGAATGCCCCTCGCCAGTTACGTAAGGTCGTTTCTTCACTTGCTGCCTCCTGCGCCGTGTCGTTGCATAACCCTGCCAACGGCCACTCAGTGACGGTCCCTGTCCTCTGGTTTTTGGGAGGAACAAATATGATCCCTTAATGAAGGTGCCATTTGGTCGTGGAAAAGGATTTGACCATTTTACCTCTCATCATCACCTCTTGTGTAACCGAAGAGGTTCTCTCTGAGGGTGCTTTCACCAGTATCAAGTTTTCCGGATCCGTAAAGGCTTCATATGCTTGGTCTGTTTACCACCTGATTTGGTTTCCTTAAAAAAAAAAAGACCTGCTAACCGATGGTTTATGTCACTTTGCATCATTGAAAATATTACGGGATTTGTGCCTTTTGCTGATGAATCGGCTCAACATCGTGTGTACATTCGCTAAAACTTGTACTCTAGAGCAGGGTTCGGCAACCCGCGGCTCCGGAGCCGCATGCGGCTCTTTGACCACTCTGATGCGGCTCAGCTGCATACTTGCCGACCCCCTCGATTTTTCCAGGAGACTTATGGATCTCAGTGCCTCTCCTAGATAACTCCCAGGGCAAATATAATCCTATTTTCACTCTAATTACTAAATTAAGGGCGTGCCCTAATTGCACTGCAGTAATTGTCCTCTATAGCATTTACAAACAGCGTGCCAGCCCGGCCACATGTTGTATGTAGCTTTTACTTGCACACGTAGGAGACAGCAAAGCATACTTAGTCATCAGCCACACAGCTTATACTGACGGTAGCCGTACCGTATAAAACAACTTTAACACTGTTACGTTACAAATATGCGCCACACTGTGAACCCACACCAAAAAAGAATGAAAAACACATTTCTGGAGGACATCCCACTGTAACACAACATAAACACAACACAACCAATACCCAGAATCCCATGCAGCCCTAACTCTTCCGGTCTAGATTATACACCCCCCGCTACCACAAAACCTCCCCACACATCAACCGCCCCCCCTCCCCCCTCCGTGCGTCGGTTTAGCGGAAGAGTTAGTGCTGCATGGGATTCTGGGTATTTGTTGTGTTGTGTTTATGTTGTGTTACAGTGCAGATGTTCTCCAGAAATGTGTTTGTCATTCTTTTTTGGTGTGGGTTCAAAGTGTGGCGCATATTTGTAACGTAACAGTGTTAACGTTGTTTTATACGGTACGGCTACCGTCAGTGTAAGCTGTGTGGCTGCTGAGCTAGTACGCCTTGCTGTCACTTACGTGAGCAAGCTGAAGCTGCATTCTACATGTGGCCGAGCAGGTACACTGTTTGGGCAGGCTGTAGAGGGCGCCAAAAGCAGTGCCATCACTCCCTGATATTCGGGAGTCTCCCGGAAATAATGAGAGGGTTGGCAAGTATGACGCTATCAAGCGCCATTGATTCAAATCTCGCGGGCCGCACTGACATCAAATTTCCATATTAAAGTGCGTGCCGGTGCGTGTGTCTGAGATCCCTGGTTAACATAGCACAAAGCAATTAAAGCTTTATATGCGGTGTTTTTCATTTTAAATTAAAAAAAAATTTTGTGGCTCCCATTATTTTCTTTAATTTGTGAAACTTGCCAAAATGGCTCTTTGAGTGGTAAAGGTTGCCGACCCCTGCCCTAGAGATATCTTATTCATAGAGATGCATCGGGATGGGCGATCAAACCGTATCAATATATATCGCAATACACACATAATCAATATCAATAAAAAATGTGTCCGATAAAACGTTCGACGTTTGTATTTTTTTCTTCGTCGGAAGAAACGGAAAGTTGCAAAGCAAGGTGGGTTGCATGAACTAAGGCGCTGGCTCTCTGGTAACCGAGCAACGGATCAGTAGAAGTGACATGCTAACAGCCAATCAGGTTACAGTATTAACTATCAAGTTTGGTTGCACCATCTTGTTGTCTAGCGGTTGATTCTTTGCATGGAGTGAGAAGAGAAAGTAAAAATTAAGAAATTGAGGCTAAAACAGGAAGTCACCTCGACAGTATGGCAGTTTTTTGGATTTTTTTCAAAGGGACCGTAGTCAGACCAATGTGGTCTGTAAATGATGCACGGCGCTGGTCCCTACCCTGACCGGTAATACCACACCACCTTAGACACTTATATTGTAATACAGTTTTCAGCCATATCACCCAGCTCCATACATCTCAGTAGTCGGTCCTGCAGCTGAACACTCATGCTCTAAGAATTTTAAAGGGGCACGGATATAAAGGTTTTGGAGGCACTAAATTAACGAACCTTAGGATCGTCATTACATACACCTTAAGTCAAAGCAGCCCGGTGACAGTTGTTTCTGCAGCTTAAAACCCTTCACTCGGAGTATTAAAAAATGAGAAAACTGCTTGAATGAAAATACAATGGTTTGGTTTATGGAACAGTGCTATCCGATGAAATGCTAACCATATACAGTAGTTACTCAGTAGTAATCCGTTGAAAAGGTATTTTGTAAAAACCGGGGGAAAAAATCCCACAGTAAACAATGTACATCAAAGTAATCTGTTTCAGACACCGACCTGGCCCATATGATCACACAACTGATGCATGCACGACACAGATTTACTCTCTACAAAACGACTAAGGGCAGCGAGTAAGCACTATATTATTGTTAGTGCTCGTTGGCTTTAGTTTAGTTCTGTTTGCCACAACTTTACTTTCTAGTGTGAAAACCGAGTTACCACTGTACCTCTAAACCAGGGATATCAAACATGCTGATCGGATCAGGGTCAATCCGTCCCGCAAAATGACTTTGCTAAGCGTAAAATTGAGCTGTATTTTAAATTAAAAACACTGCTGTTCTAAATGTGCCCACTGGATGTCGCAATAGCAATTCAGTTAGGCAAGCAAATAGTTTATACCGGGGCGAGCAAGTACACCCAGCAAGAGGTGCATGGGCTGCGACTCCTCCCCCTCGATCCAACGTAAAACAAACAGGAGTAATATAAACAACCCCACTTAAAATGCTGCATGAGACATTGCACGTTGATATCGTTCTGTGAAAATGTAAAGAAAGTGAACAGTGGAAATGGTAATTGATACATAGAAGGGTTTTTATTTATGCTTTATTTAGTTTCTTTAAATCACAACCCAAGATGGGCTGTGACTTAAAGTTCAACTATTTTGTAGATACACTGAGATTAAATCTAGATTCATTGTGTTATTCATGGGTTTTTTATGAAGCCGCACCAATTTTTTCCTCAGAATTTTCAACCAACTTGAAGTGTTTTGTCAAGAGGATTATTTTTGATGTGTACATTTTTAAAATGTGCTTGTTCAATTTTGGGCCGAAGTAAAACAAAAAAAACTATCTAAAATTGTCTTAGTTGTATTTTTACGTTATTATGCCATGATTTTACCCATCTGGCCCACGTGAGAATGGATGTTCCTCCATGTGGGTCCTGAGCCCAAATTTGACAACCCTCCTCTAAACCAAAGATATGTTTGGTAAGTCAATGGTTAGGTTTGTTTACAACCTGTACTTACTCCACCGTAATGCCTTTTAGGATACTACCCGATTCGTTCATTTGCCAGTGCTGAGCTCTGTAGAACTTGCACCTGGCTCGCTGACAACAAGCTATCCATACACTTGGGTAAAACGGAATCCATCCTATTTGGGTCCCACATCAACCTTAAGAAAGTCAATGACTTCACCATAAAAGTGGGTGACATTGTTATCACCAGGAAAGATGAGGTCACCTACCTAGGTTCCATTCTAGAGGCTAACCTTTCCTGTGATAAAATGGCAACCAAGGTAATCAGAAAGGTTAACCAACGAACGAGATTTCTCTACAGAATCTCCTCTCTGGTCAACAAAAGCACCATGAGGATTCTGGCGGGAACTCTCGTTCAACCCTTTTTCGATTACGCATGCACCTCCTGGTACCCTAGCACCTCCAAAACCCTCAAATCTAAACTCCAAACATCCCAGAACAAGCTAGTCAGGTTACTTCTAGACCTCCACCCCAGATCCCACCTCACTCCTACCCACTTCTACAAAGTGGGCTGGCTCAAGGTGGAGGACAGAGTTAAACAACTTGCACTGAGCCTAGTCTATAAAATCCGCTACACCTCCCTGATACCGAAGTACATGTCAAACTACTTCCTTAACGTAAATGACCGCCATAACCACAACACCAGGGGGAGCTCCACTAACCACGTTAAACCCAGATTCCGAACTAACAAAGGTCTTAACTCATTCTCTTTCTATGCCACATCAATGTGGAATGCGCTCCCAACAGGTATAAAAGAAAGGGCATCTCTATCCTCCTTCAAAACCGCAATAAAAGTTCACCTCCAGGCAGCTACAACCCTAAACTAACACCCTCCCCGGATTGCTAATAATCAAATGTAAACAATCAAATGCAGATACTTTTTCTTATGCCTTCTGATCTCTCTCTCTCTCTCTCTCTCTCTCTCTCTCTCTCTCTCTCTCTCTCTCTCTCTCTCTCTATGTCCACTACTTGCTGTCCATATCCTACCCCCGCCCCCCCTCCACACCCCTGATTGTAAATAATGTAAATAATTCAATGTGATTATCTTGTGTGATGACTGTATTATGATGATAGTATATATCTGATAGTATATATCTGTATCATGAATCAATTTAAGTCGACCCTGACTTATACAAGTTGAAAAACTTATTGGGGTGTTACCATTTAGTGGTCAATTGTACGGAATATGTACTTCACTGTGCAACCTACTAATAAAAGTCTCAATCAATCAATCAAAGATTGCATGGACGTTGTTGGCACGCTAGAGTTTACCTACCGTGTTTTTACCTGACCAAAACAGACTGCAATTTGATTAAACTGGTCTAAAATGTTTGGGATAAACCAAAGAGCTGTTGCCGTCACAGTTTCTGACATGGTGGTTTAATACTGGCTGACCTCACCCGTCTGCCACAATCCGGTTTTGGATTAATTTAAGTCAAGAGTATTCAATTGAGGCAAGATGGCCTTTCAGCACAACAAATTAGGTTTTAAATCAGCTTGCCAGCATTAAACCTAATAAATGCGCATTTGACAATACTTGTATTATGTCAAACAAGGGACGTTTGAATACAGGTTTGAACTTTTCTTCAAGGGGAACTGCACACTATTTTGAATTTTCCTATCATTCACAATTTTATGTAAGACAAGAACACGGTTTTCTTTTTTTACGCATTCTATATCTTAAATTAACGTTAGCACAAGTCCGCTAACAATTTAATCGATAGGAGTTGCTTATAAAGCACTCTTAAAAACATTCAAACACCTCCATCAACATTTTATATACACACTGTAAGTATAGATGTAATGTAGTATTAATAACATAACATGAAATATTTACGTATTTTGCTCATTTTCATATTCGTCTCACAGACGCAACATAACGTTCGCTTTTCCCTTTAACAACAACAATGCTAATCATGCAGACTTCATTGGAGAAAACAAAGACTACTTTGGAACAAATAATTATCCAGAAACTTATATTTTTGATCCTGAATAAAAGGAGGATGAGCTACATGTTTTAGAAGCTGTGTGCTAAACAGAAGCGTCATGTAGCAGTAGTGGGCTCTGTACCGAGGATGTCGTTGTGGCTTGTACAGCCCTTTGAGACACTTGTGATTTAGGGCTATATAAATAAACATTGACTGATTGATTGATTGCTAAGTGTTAAACAAGAAATACAAACCACCAACACATTGAAACAATCACTTACTGCACAATGCTTACTCTCACTAGGATGCCGACTGATGGGATGTTTATATCTTCCTGTTTAGATGAAGAATACATTTTAATCCATACGAAGTGTTAAAAAAAGTTTATTTTTTGCAAGCTCCATGTATACAGTCGTGGTCAAAAGTGTACATACACTTGTAAAGAGCATAATGTCATGGCTGTCTGGAGTTTCCAATCATTTCTACAACTCTTTATTTTTTTGTGATAGAGTGATTGTAGCACATACTTGTTGGTCACAAAAAACATTCATGAAGTTTGGTTCTTTTATGAATTTATTATGGGTCTACTGAAAATGTGAGCAAATCTGCTGGGTCAAATGTATACATACACAGTGTTTTCCACACATTCATTTATTTGTGGCGGCCCGCCACGAAATAATTACGTCCGCCACAAATAAAATAAAAAATTTTATTTTATTTATTTATTTATTTATTTATTTTTTGTCCTGTCCAGCTTCTCAGGCAAATCATATAGTTGATGTAGATGCCCATATAGGCTGTTCAGATTTACTTTACAAAAGAGAAGTGTAGGATACTTCTCTTGTTGCCTTATTTGTATTTGACCACTACTGTTTTCTGTTTATTTGTTACTGACTGTGGCAGGACACCTCTGCCTCTGTTTCACTTTATGTTGCTGGTAAATAATATGGTTGTAGTAGTAGGCTAAAGTTAAATTATTTACTATGCACTAATTAAAGGGGCAGAGCTTTAAGAGACATTTTAGCTTTTATATTTTATGAGATATATTTTTTGTAAGAACCACAATTAATAAATATATTTCAGTGAATAACTTATTGTCCAAATCTGTATATAAATATATACATAAAGTGTTGTAATTATTTTGTAAAATGGATGGATGGATGGATGGACGTTTAAAACAAAACTGTTATTATTAATTAGTAAGTATACATTTTTTGAGCCTTTTTAGAGAAAATCATATCTTTGTAGTAAATTATGCAAATTAATCGATGATGTCATGGTGACCACGCCCGTAGTCATGCCCATAGCCACGCCCCCACCGCCACAGGTATCTTGGCAGTTTATGGGAAACGCTTATTATAACAATATCGCAAATATATGGTTAGGTCACGATATGTGAACTGAGTATTGTTGGCAGGTTTTAGACGGAGGGTTTTGTGGGCAAAATAGAGCGACTCAACGCTACGATCGAGAATGCATAAAAAAAATAAATGTATGTAATCTTGACTTACATAGGCAAGATTCCAAAAAAAAAGTACATTTCCCCTTTAAGGGAGAACCCTGACCAAAGAAACAGTCTAATCAGAAGTGTGTGAACTAAGTAACATGCTTAAGTTGGAGTTCTCCATTAGTGAGTGCAACTGTTAGAATAATAATAATAACTCCTGAATGAAATGGGGGGCGTGTGGGGGGAGACTGTAACTGAGTGTGCAGCTCCATGCGTTCTCCCCATGAGCAAAATTGAACTCTGTCTCTGCCTGATTCCTTGCTTCTTGTTCTGTTTGATAGATAGTTTGGTTGCTTAAACCTGACAGCAACTCTGAAGTCTGTACTGTGAAACACGGCTGGGTAGGGACGTTGAGAAAGGAGTCACCAAGGCAAAGCTGCCTCGCCCCGCGGCTTTTTCTGACCAAAACAGACAGGATGCGAGTTAACTACAGCCCATTTACGTCAGACTCCCGGATTCATGAGGTTGGCCTCTTTTATTCACAGGGGGAGATGACGGAGGGAATGGGTGGGGGTGTTCACCCGCGGAGGGAACCTCGCCTCGGCTGAGGCGACAAACGACCTCCATAGCTGGGTTTTGCCGCGAGGTTTCATCACCCGCGGGGAGGGGCCCAGTTATAAAAAAAATTTTTTTAAAAGCACACAAACCGTGGCATCGGGCCTGCGCCGGCCGCCACGGGATGCTGCGCGCACTCAGCGACCCCGAATGAAATTGATTCTGAGCTACAGAAACACTCAATTTGAAGGCAGATTTGCTTAACCTAGCAAAAAAAAATATGTCAGTTTGATTTGGCAGGCTTCAACGCACACCAGGAATGTCAAACTCCTTCAAATGGACTGAAAGAAGAGCCATGAAGGCTCAGAGGAGCTCCATGAATCATTCTGCAGACTTAGGTCGACAAAGGACGCAATGTTAGTTTGAATTGACATTGATTGTCTTACTGAAAGTCCATTGTCTTCAGGTTAAACGCCAGAATGCTACTTTGTTCGTCCTTCTTCCTGGCATTGATCAGGACAACTGCGTCGTCCGCATTCTGGACATGTTTTGCCGCTACGCCGGGACTCAGCTGCCGCCTTTGGCGAGGCGTGGCTTGGCCGTGTTGTCTTTCAAGCGGCGAGCAGATGGGTCCACGGTACCAGAGGGTGAACAGAAAGCACTCAAGCATGCTGTCTAACAACAAACACAATGGTTACATCATAACCAGCACAGAGATGATTCTTTGGAGCGATCTGGCTCTCTAAATGAAAAGTAGCTCCTGTGTGGACTTCCTGCGTCTGTCAAAGCCATTGCATCCGCCCCTGCCCGAAGCGCTGGGGTCGATTTATTGAAGGAAAAAGAGAAGCAACCGTTAGTCCAACCACTGACTGGCCGACATCCCTGCCCCACTGCACTCTAGGATTCTGTATAATCCACAACCCTCGGGTTGCTTTGGATGTTCCAAATCATTCATACATATAGTTGCTAACTTTTTTGCCATTTTCACACCTTACAGCAGACCTCGGCAAATTAAGGCCCGGGGGCCGCATGAGGCCCGTTAAGCTTTTTAATCTGGCCCGCCGGACATTCCCAAATATTTTTTTCAGATCTTTAAGAAGGAAACTGTAGCTGATTTGATTGATTGATTGAAAGTTGTATTAGTAGGTTGCACATGTAACCAATCCGTGCTACAATCAATGCAATAAATATGGGGTTTTATGGGCTAGGAACAAAAGACTAGGGTTTCGACTTGGAGACAGAAGGCAAAGCTCAAATTGCAGGTTGGTTAACACCGTGTATTAAACAATTAGTGAGGGACAGCAGATATATACACACAATACGTTGAATGGCCATTCAACAGGAAAGTAATCTGGAAAACAACAGTGACTATATACATATATACGCAATTCAAATTTCATTAATTAATGTCTCTGGATCTGAATAAAGCTCAGTTCAGACTTAGAGTTCGTGGGAAAAAAAGGATGTCAGTACAATCCATGTACTGCTGGTTAAAGATGGGGGAAAAAAATGTAAAGGGTCGGCTCGAGAGCCTCCTACCCGCCCAGACAGAACAGGTGGTGGTTCCTGGCTGGAATCTTCCAAAACCAGTCCTTGGACTAGATTCTTCTTTCTTTAGCTCGCCATCAAAAAAAAAGAAGCCTGGCCTGTGTAAGAGCCAGGAACATTCTTATAAATCCATGTGTACACAAAATATCTTCTTTAAATAACACTAATTGTATTATAAAGTATCCAGAATATGTTCTAGTTCTTTGCTCAATATTGTACAATATAAATCAATACATGTCAGAATCACAATATGCAATAAAATGCCAAAATAACTATTAGCAGCATAAATATGACCTATACAAAACAATCAGTGCACTAAACGTGCTTATTATCAAAACACATTTAATAGTACATTCAATACTTATCAAAGGTTTAAATCATAAACCTTGTATATGGACGATTGAGAATATGCTACAAAGACTGCTGCAATGAAAACAATCGAAGAAACATACATGCTAAAGGTGCTATGTTCATAAATATGGACTCACCAACTCTTCTACCGTCACACACAGCTTAATGAGAAAAAAAAACTCTGGCGCTGGTAGTCGGCTCTATAAAGTTACAAAGTAGGCATTTTAGTTTATACTCGGTCAGCACAATATTACAGGTGAAACAAGAATAAAAACCCTACCTCGAGCATACAATCGGTCTGTCTGCTGGCCACTTCCTGGTACCGGCTTATAAGCCCAGCTAATTGGACCGCGGCGGTCACGTGACCCGGAAGCACGCACAGCGCTCAAAGAGTAACTAGCAGGCAAGATCATACCAGTCAAATTCAAAAAGGTATGAATTTGACACCTGCGTTACACACAGTACAGTACATATTCCGTACAATTGACCACTAAATGGTAACACCCCAATAAGTTTTTCAACGTATTTAAGTCGGGGTCCACGTTAATCAATTCATGGTACAAATATATACTATCAGCATCACACAAGTTAATCATCAGAGTATATACATTGAATTATTTATAATCCAGGGGGTGGGATGCGGAGGATGTTGGGACGGGGGTGTTAGGTTGGGTTGCTATCAGCATACTTCAGTCATCAACAATTATATCATCTGAGAAATGGACCTTGTAACTAGGGATGATGTTTGATAAGAAATTATCGAGTTTGAGCCTATTATCGAATCCTCTTATCGAACCGATTCCTTATCGATTCTCTTATCGAGTCCAGATAGGTTGTTGTATATGGAAAAAAACACACAATATTTGGTTTAACAAAAGCTCACTTTTATTATATAACAAAAAAATAAAATCTAATAAATAAATAAATATTGACTGTTACCCCCCCTAAAAAAATTAAATAAAATAAATAAATATTGACTGTTGTTACCCAAAGTATATTAAGTGGGATTTTTCAGAAAAACAAATATATACAGTAACACAAAAACAACCTGTCTCTGTGATCACTATAGGGCAGGGGTCGGCAACCCGCGGCTCTAGAGCCGCATGCGGCTCTTTAGCGCCGCCCTAGTGGCTCTCTGGAGATTTTTCAAAAATGTATGAAGAATGGAAAAAGATGAGGGGAAAAAAAATCAATTTTTTTGTTTTAGTATGGTTTCTGTAGGAGGACAAACATGACACAAACCTCCCTAATTGTTATAAATCACACTGTTTATATTAAACATGCTTCACTGATTCGAGTATTTGGCGAGCGCCGTTTTGTCCTACTAATTTTGGCGGTCCTTGAACTCACCGTATAGTTTGTTTACATGTATAACTTTCTGCGACTTTCTAGGACGTGTTTTATGCCACTTCTTTTTCTGTCTCATTTTGTCCACCACACTTTTAACGTTGTGCATGAAAGGTGAGTTTTGTTGATGTTATTGACTTGTGTGGAGTGCTAATCAGACATATTTGGTCACTGCATGACTGCAAGCTAATCGATGCTAACATGCTAGCGACATATTGCATCATTATGCCTCATTTGTAGGTATATTTGAGGTCATTCAGTTTCCTTTAAGTCCTCTTAATTAAATTTATATCTCATGACACATGTAATATGGCTTTTAATTTTTTGCGGCTCCAGACAGATTTGTTTTTGTATTTTTGGTCCAATATGGCTCTTTCAACATTTTGGGTTGCCGACCCCTGCTATAGGTGTATAAATAATAATATAGTGTTAAATAAAATCAGTCCCTTGGGCACAAAACTGAAAATAATGCAGCTCTCCAAAAAGTGCACTTCTGCTGCTATTTGACATAACTGTTTGTTATGATGCTTTGACATTTTTGCACTTTATTTCTTTATTGAAAGAAAATTCAATGAAGAGAAAAGTTGTTTGCAAATGTGGTTACAATGCTAAAAAATGAAAAGTTAAAGCTAAAAAAATAAATACACTTTATTGAGTCAACATTATTTCTTTATAGGGGGAAAGATGTGATGTTATGAGCTAGGGAATATAACAACTACACTACCCAGCATGCAACGGGAGTGACGAGCATGCGCGGTAGCCCCGAAAAGTGTCGTTGCATGTCGCTACTTGTAACAGTGTGGGTCTCACTTCGTAGGATATGTACAGCGAGCGGTGAACATAGTGAGCTCAGAAATCAGCCATTATGATGTGCTGGGATGTTTTCTAATTACCGTAAGTCTTGAACTATACAAAGTATTTCAATGGTTGGAATCTGCGCTTTTGCATGATATACGAGTTACTATGGTCATCTAATTAGTTACTATGGTAATCTAAGACACCAAGCAATGTGGGTGGGGAACATTTCCACAGAGTCTTTCCAGAGCGGCCAGCCTGAAATGCGGGTGTCAGAAGGAGGTTATTACAACAAAGTTCTAAAGCTTAGTGAGATATCAGATAATAGGTGGGAGTTTTTTTCCCCTTCGCGTTCATATTTTGCTGTTTGTTGCATTTTTGTTGATTGTATAATATGTTGATGGAGAGGGGGTGTGATGTTCATATGTTGTCGATATTCAGTGTTTTATCCTTCATAGTTAATATTGTAAATCCCACATTCTTTATTTTCATGTACATTCTGGTTGTCCCATTCAGTAAAAAAAAATTAAATTCCATTCCCTTTTTTAAGGTGGTCTGTCATAACCTTTTTAGCATTCAAATATTAGGAAGTTTTGTATTCGTGTTCCTAAAAATAGATGTACAAGCCCCCCCGGACTTTTCAAACAGAGTATAGTACCGTTTTTGATTCATTAGTACCGCGATACTATACTAGTACCGGTATACTGTACAACCCTAGTTCAAGTTGTGATGTACTTCAGTGTAAATATGTTATCATATATTGCATGTGAAATATATGGTATCTAAAAGCTTATTTATTTTGAACAAGGTTAAATACAGTTTCCCGTATAACACAATGAGAATGTCATATTGCTCAATTATTCTACCTTATTTCAATTATTGTGCAGAAATATGGGGATATACATATCACAGCAACATAATGCCTTTATTTCTTTCACAGAAAAGAGTAATTTGTATTATTTTTAAAGTAGGATACAGAGACCACACAAATCCACTCTTCATTAGGGCAGGATTATTAAAACTAAAAGACATTGTAGAATTGCATACTCTGTTAGTGATGTTCAAAGCTAGAAATAAAGTTCCTCTGAAGGACTTACAAAAGTTATTTGTGTTCACGTCTGAAGATGAGAACCACAGAAGGCCGTATGATTTTAAACATCCAAGAGTGCCAACAATTTTGTAACAAATGTGCATGGAATTCTTTAAAGGCCTACTGAAATGAATTTGTTTTATTTAAATGGGAATAGCAGATCCATTCTGTGTGTCATACTTGATCATTTCGCGATATTGCCATATTTTTGCTGAAAGGATTTAGTAGAGAAAATCGACGATAAAGTTCGCACCTTTTGCTCGCTGATAAAAAAAAAGCCTTGCCTGTACCGGAAGTAGCGTGACGTCACAGGAGCTAGTATTCCTCACAATTCCCCGTTGTTTACAATGGAGCGAGAGATTCGGAGCGACAAAGCGACGATTACCCCATTAATTTGAGCGAGGATGAAAGATTCCTAGATGAGGAACGTTACAGTGAAGGACTGGAGAGGCAGTGATGGACGTATCTTTTTTCGCTCTGACCGTAACTTAAGTACAAGCGGGCTCATTGGATTCCACACTCTCTCCTTTTTCTATTGTGGATCACGGATTTGTATTTTAAACCACCTCGGATACTATATCCCCTTGAAAATGAGAGTCGAGAACGCGAAATGGACATTTAAAGTGACTTTTATCTCCACGACAATACATCGGTGACACACTTAGCTACTGAGCAAACGTGATAGCATCGTTCTCAAATGAAGATAGAAACAAAATAAATAAACCCCTGACTGGAAGGATAGACAGAAGATCAACAATACTATTAAACCATGTACATGTAACTACACGGTTAAAAATTCTCAGCCTGTTAAGGCTTAACAATGCTGTTGCTAACGACGCTAAGGCTAATTTAGCAACCTAGCAACCGGACCTCACAGGACTATGATAAAAACATTAGCGCTCCACCTACGCCAGCCAGCCCTCATCTTCCCATCAACAGCCGTGCTCACCTGCGTTCCAGCGATCGACGGCGCGACGAAGGACTTCATCCGTGGGTTTGGCGGCAAGCATCGGCTAGGCGTAGTAAGTAGTCCTTGTGTTGCTGTAAGTATTGTACTTAGCCGCTAATACACCGATCCATCCCACCTACAACGTTCTTCTTTGCAGCCTCCGTTGTTCATTAAACAAATTGCAAAAGATTCACCAACACAGATGTCCAGAGTACTGTGGAATTTTGTCGAAGAAAACAAGAGGTTTCTGTATCGGGTTCGATGGGGTCCAACCACTTCCGTGGATTTTGTGACGTCACGCGCATAAATCATATCCAAAGGAGTTTTTCAACCGGAAGTGTGGCGGGAATTTTAAAATGTCACTTTATAAGTTAACCCGGCCGTATTGGCATGTGTTTCAATGTTAATATTTCATCATTGATATATAAACTATCAGACTGCGTGGTCGCTAGTAGTGGCTTTCAGTAGGCCTTTAAAGAAAGACTTAAAAAGTTGCAACAATATTTTTGAATTTAAAAAGAGTTACAAACAGAGACAACTGGAATTATATCAAACTGATTTTTGAGTTTGATTGGACGTGTCATTGTGAAAATGCGTAAACGAAAATGAAAAAGTATGTTGGAGTTGGGGTGTTGGTGGAGGGAACAGTGATAAAGTCATCTAAATAATTTGTGTTTAAAAAGGGGGCAGATAAATATAAGAATACTGCTCCTTTCTGATCATGGAAATGTATAAGAAACAAAAAACAATGAAAGTGTCAACTGTACGTGGCTTGTATATATGCATTTTCATGAAAGGAATAAAAAGAAATGATGTGTTAAGAATGTTGGACATGGCGAACCATAACCACGAATGGACCCAAAATGTGTATGAAATGTCAGCATGACATAAGTGAAGAACTTCAGCCCAAGCGGCTTAGAGTCATGCAGGTACTATATCATAATTGGTGCCATGATGACCTCTGAACCTGTGAATGATCTCTCTGCGTTGTGTAGTCTGCAGCTCCTCTTACTTAACAGCACGTCATCGTGTTGACCTAAATGTATATGCGATGACCTAATTGAAGAAATAGATCTGAATATGAAGTGAGGCGTTGTTACGGTAACCGCACAGATGAAAAGCCTCGACTTCTCATTTTCCGTGGCTCGCCCTTACATGAGGGATAATGAGGATGGAAGCCGGCTTCACCGGGGTTATAAACATCATCATCATCTGGACCGGACGCTCATCCACCTTCCCCCACAACAACACACACACACAATAACAACAGCAAGCTGTTAAAATGGACAGCTTTTACGATCCCCCGCTTTCTATTCATCATGCTCTCTTTTTTTTCATTCACTGAAGTGCACACTGGGTCTCGCTGTGGGTCTATTTTTAAACCCAGAGGTGTCAGGATGTTGATAGGTGTTTTCAGATTCACGAGGGAATATATCAAACACTTTTAGCTTCCCAGACAGTCCTCTAGTTGGTTTCAGGCGGGCTTATTGATAGGGTTGGTCCCGAAAACCACTTTTTCACGTTTGGTACAGATAACACAATGTTGTGTATCAACTGAAACCAATCTGATATGGATGTCTACCTTCTTTTCTTTGTTATTGTCATAGTAATAGATATGTATGCACGTACCTTGCTTAATATAGACTTAAGAATCCCTATGTTCAAACTGTGCGACAAATATTCTGCTCCCTTGAAGTACAACATTAAATTGCCCACAATGTGACTCACATTATGCAATACTGCTGTGCCGATAGGGCTGAAAATTGTATCATGATATAAGTGTTTGATACTGAAGTTTTATGACCTATGGAGAATAAGGAGCAGTAGAAAATGTGTTTTTATTTTAAATGTAACCTTCCTCTGATTATAATCCCCTCAGCTATTAAGGCGGGAAGGAAAGGAAAGGTCAACACAAACATGGAAAACACTCAATCAATGTAAATAAAATTGTAAAATCACATTCAACACTTAGTAAGCTCTTAAAATGAAGGTGCAACAATAAGGAGTATATAAGAAATGCTTGAAGTGTAACAAAATAGTAAACATAGAGAAACCTGAAAATAACTATTTTTAGCCGTTCTATTGCCAAGAAGTTACAGCTGTGCTCTAAAGGGTGAGCGTGGTATGAGGACGAGCGCCTTGCATCATTTACAGACCACATTGGTCTAACTATGGTCCCTTTTTGAAAAATCCAAAAAACTGACATACTGACTTTTCCTCTTTTATCCATAATTTCTTCATTTTTACTTTCTCTTCTCACTCCATGCTAAGAATCAAAAAGATGGCACAACCAAACTCGACAGTTGATACTGTTACCTGATTAGCTGTAAGCGTGTCACTCCCACTGATCAGTGATCACTTCCTGCGTTGCTCGGTTACCAGACAGCGAGTGCCTTTGTTCATGCAACCACCTTTGCTTCACAACTTCCACTTTCTTGGAACAAATAATTACAAAAAATGTAAATATCTAACGTTTTATCGAACGCATTTTTTATCAATATTGATTACGAGCCTCTTGCAATAGATAGTGATCCTGTTTTATCGCTCAGCCTAAGCTTCTAATAACATCTTTGATTGGTCACCAAAAAAAGTAAATTAGATAATGTGAAACTTTTCGCCAAGGTTTCAATCGGAGTCTTGAAACAAAGGAAAAATAAATAATAATTCCAGTGTACAACGAAATGCTTCACACTCAGTTTAGCTTTTACCTCAATGACATAGGAAATTAAAAAAAACAACCATAACTTGTATAAATACAGTACATTTGGCCAGTATCGGACTGATACCGATCCGGAGTACGAGCTTGGATGGTCTCTAAATGTGTTGAATGACATTTCACAACTAGAGATTATGTTTGGGCTCACGGGTCAGTGTTAAAGTGGACAGCTGGAATGTCAGGCTTACAGACTGTTAGCATACAAGTCCCTCCCTGAGGTGTTGATTGTTTAGTAAACAAGCAAGTGCAACTTTTTACACTGCCTCAGTGCTTTTTTGTTTAGTTTTCTTTGCTAATGCAAGCGCCTTGGGAAGGTAGCATTGATGATTGAAGCAAATGTTGCAGTGATGTGAGATTTTAGGAAGCTCTCTGTGAACTGACCGACATGAGCCAACACATGAAGCTCGTTTTTCTCAAGATAGGCAGCAGCGTCAATTTAGCAGCCTTGAAAATGTAAAGAAAGTGGGAATTTTCCCCAACTATGTAATCTGTTGATTGATGATTTAGGCAGTTTTCAAACAAAATCTTCCCAGAAGAAATCATTGAAAATACTTTTATGAATACCGTATTTTTAGGACTATAAGTCGCAGTTTTTTTCATAGTTTGGCCGGGGGTGCGACTTATACTCAGGAGCGACTTATGTGTGAAATTATTAACACATTAGCGTAAAATATCAAATAATATTATTGATCTCATTCACGTAAGAGACTAGACGTATAAGATTTCATGGGCTTTAGCGATTAGGAGTGACAGATTGTTTGGTAAACGTATAGCATGTTCTACCGTAATTTCCGGACTATAAGCCGCACCTGACTATAAGCCGCACCAGCTAAATTTAGGGGAAAATACAGATTGCTCCATATATAAGCCGCACCCGACTATAAGCCGCAGGGTTTTTATGTGTAATTAGCGTAGTATATAGGGGTTCCTGGATTGTCGGGACAGAGATGAATGTTTGGGAACGCAAAGCGTCCCATTTATTAACAATAAATCTTTCAATCATTCAATCAAACTTTCACATCTTTGACATGGCGAACAGCATTCGTGCAGAGTACAAATAATACAACGCTGCAAAGTAATACAAAGTGCTCGCCTGTACGTTATCAAAATAACCAGCCTATCGGTATATGAAAAGTCAGTCTTTAATCATTGTGTCGTCGTCTTCCTCCTGCGTACTAAAACCACCGAAATCCTCTTCGTCGGTGTCGGAGAAGAACAGGCCGTATATAAGCCGCACCCTTGTATAAGCCGCAGGGACCAGAACGAGGGGAAAAAGTAGCGGCTTATAGTCCGGGAATTACGGTATATGTTATAGTTATTTGAATGACTCTTAACATAATATGTTAAGTTAACATACCAGTTGGTTATTTATGCCTCATATAACGTACACTTATTCAGCCTGTTGTTCACTATTCTTTAGACATTTTAAATTGCCTTTCAAATGTCTATTCTTGGTGTTGGCTTTTATCAAATAAATTTCCCCCAAAAATGCGACTTATACTCCAGTGCGACTTATATATGTTTTTTTCCTTCTTTGTTATGCATTTTCGGCCGGTGCGACTTATACTCCGGAGCGACTTATACTCCGAAAAATACGGTAGTAACAAAAAAAATCTGTCAGTACTACCAATTCATGTAAATATATTCCGATACCTTGTTGCACATCCGGTTGCAGGCCCAGCACTGGCTCAAGCATTTGATGGGTAAACAGGCGTATTTGTAGCGGATTGCTTTAGCTAATGTTTACATTTTCCATGCCAACAAAGCTAGCGTTACGCTTTTGAAAATTTACTAGCTCAGTGATCATTTACATTGGATATGCCATATACGTGCTACTGTTTAGCATTAACGATCAGTGTTTCCCATAAACTGCCAAGATACCTGTGGCGGTGGGGGCGTGGTCACCATGACATAATAATAATAACTGGGATTTATATAGTGCTTTTCTAAGTACCCAAAGTCGCTTTACATGTTAAAAACCCATCATTCATTCACACCTGGTGTTGGTAAGCTACTTTCGTAGCCACAGCTGCCCTGGGGTAGACTGACATCATCGAGTAATTTGCATAATTTACTACAATGATATGATTTTCTCTAAAAAGGCTCAAAAAATGTATACTTACTACTTAATAATAACAGTTTTGTTTTAAACGTCCATCCATCCATCCATTTTACAATATAATTACAACACTTTATGTACATATTTATATACAGATTTGAACAATAAGTTATTCACTGAAATATATTTATTAATTCTGGTTCTTACAAAAAATATATCTTATAAAATATAAAAGCTAAAATGTCTCTTAAAGCTCTGCCCCTTTAATTAGTGCATACTAAATAATTTAACTTTAGCCTACTACTACAACCATATTATTTACCAGCAACATAAAGTGAAACAGAGGCAGAGGTGTCTTGCCACAGTCAGTAACAAATAAACAGAAAACAGTAGTGGTCAAATACAAATAAGGCAACAAGAGAAGTATCCTACACTTCTCTTTTGTAAAGTAAATCTGAACAGCCGATATGGGCATCTACATCAACTATATGATTTGCCTGAGAAGCTGGACAGGACAAAAACAAACTTTTTTTTTTTTTTTTTTTTTAAATTTGTGGCAGACGTAATTCTTTCGTGGCGGGCCGCCACAAATAAATGAATGTGTGGGAAACACTGACGATTTTACATGGCGATTTCAACACCTTCAAATTTGTCAATGAAAAGATGCTAAGATGCAGGTTACAACCAAACAGCTGGTCTGTATTAAGTACAATACTTACAGTATAAACACCTTGTAGCACTCGACAAGACATTCAACGTATTGGCAAAGACTACTTCCCTGCTACAGCAACACACCTAGGACAAACTGAAATGAATGCACACTTGATACATAATGCATAACGATACTCAGAAGTGTAAGAAAAGCAGCACATTTATTAGCTCATTGTCAAATTGTACGTAAACGTTTCTTTAGATTGTATTATTAAAGTAATTTACATGTGTTACCAAATGAAAACGCAAGTACACACACAAGTTTTGTTGTAGATGATGCTACATAATACAGAATAAATCACATGTTGGTGCATCAGTTGAGGAAAATGAGTAAATTACATTAACATCCTGTCATTTGATTTTGATATTATTAATTTGATCTTCTGATTTAAAATGCCAATGAGAGTATTTTTAAAGTTAAAGTACCAATGATTGTCACGCACACACTAGGTGTGGCGAAATTATTCTCTGCATTTGACCCATCACCCTTGATCACCCCTCTGGGAGGTGAGGGGAGCAGTGAGCAGCAGCGGTGGCCGGGCCCGGGAATCATTTTTGGTGATTTAACCCCAATTTTGAAACTCTGGCAGACTCAATTTCACCTATTTGACAGGTGAACATTATCATAAAATTTTTTCCAGAAAGTATAAATAACAACAAATGAAGATAGAATACTATTAACCGCGACGTGTAAGTGTAAAAAAAAAAAATCTTTATGATTTGTAAATTTTCAGAATGTGCTTGGTCTATTTTTAAACAAAGAAAACAATCTGAAGTTCTCCTTATTTTTAAGTTATCATGCCATGACTTTACCAGTCCGGCCCACTTGGCAAAAGATTTTCCTCCATGTGACCCTCGAGCTGAAATAAGTTTGATACCCCTGCTGTAGATGATATTGTGAAGTAAGATTTTCAGTATTCGTAATTGTTGTACAAGAGTGAAAAAATAACACATTCAATAAATAACACTTGTAGCTATTTATGTGGACCGTTAACATTTGAACCAATATGGTACCAATTCCTGGTACCTGGGAATCGATACCGGTACTTAAACAGTACCTACTTTCGGTTCTTTTATGTGTGTTAATGAATGTCAATTTTTTTATAATAATTTTTTTTTTAAATGTAACATTTAAAAATTAGCTGATTATGATAACTGTGCTGTCCAGTTGTTGTGCTTGGCACTCAGCATCAAGGGTTGGAATTGGGGGTTAAATCACCAAAAATGATTCCCGGGCGCGGCCACCGCTGCTGCTCACTGCTCCCCTTACCTCCCATTGTTGTGTATTTGTGGAGTTTCGGCAGTAATTTCCCCCCATGACAACGCTAGCTATCCAAATGGCTATTATTAGCACCTGAAGCTAATGCGCGTGTTAAATAGGTTTGTAATTACGTCATTACATCGTAGAAGCTGTAAGACTTTCCTAGAAAATACATTTAAAGTGTAAAAAAAAAATCTAAATTCAAGAAGTGTCTAAAAATGTCAAAAATAAAAAAGTGTCAAAAAAGGTCTTGAATAAAAAAAGTGTCAAAAAATATCTTAAATAAAAAAGTGTCAAAAAATGTCAAAAACAAAAACGTGTCATACTGTATTCGGTAAAGACGATATTTAAGTATCCCACACTTCTCTTTTGTAAAGTAAATCTGAACAGCCGATATGGGCATCTACATCAACTATATGATTTGCCCGAGAAGCTGGACAGGACAAAAAATAAATAATAATAATAATACTGAAAAAATTATATATATATTTTTTTTTAAATCGGAAAAAAAAAAAAAAAACACTTTTGGGTCCCTAAATAATGAATACCCTGCAAAAAATAAATGTTAAAATACTGAACCAGTCAATATTTTCACATTTTTATCATTCAATTTATTTATTTTTACTTGTGAGTAAAATAATTTTTGTTTATTCGTGGAGTTTCGGCAGTAATTTCCCTCCATGACAACGCTAGCTATCCAAATCGCTACTATTAGCACCTGAAGCTAATGTAATTACGTCATTACATCGTAGAAGCTGTAAGACTTTCATACAAAATACATTTATCAAACACTGGATCATTTTTTTAAAGACGGGAGCCGTTTTTCTTCTACGCTGACTTACGAAATGATGAAAGAAAAAGTGTCGTACAGTATTCGGTAGTGACGATATCTTGGTGTCAAAGTCTCGATACCTAAAACAATCAAGTCCAATTCCGTCCACCTTTTTGGAGGCGGTATCAGCCGTAACTTTTCCCGAAAAATGACGAAAATTAGAAAAATGTCAAAAATAAAAGTTTTTTAAAAAATTCTAAAATCAAGAAGTGTCTAGAAATGTCAAAAATAAAAGTAAAAAAATGTCCAAAAAAAAAAAAGTGTCAAAAAATTTTAAAAATGAAAAAGTGTCAAAAAATTTCAAAAATAAAAAAGTGTCAAAAAATTTCAAAAATAAAAAAGGGTCAAAAAATGTCTTAAATAAAAAAAAGTGTCAAAAAATTTCAAAAACAAAAACATGTCGTACTGTATTCGGTAAAGACGATATTTAAGTATCCTACACTTTTCTTTTGTAAAGTAAACTTGTACAGCCGAAATGGGCATCTACATCAACTATATGATTTGCCTGAGAAGCTGGACAGGACAAAAAAAAAAAAAAGATTTTACGGTGATCAATGCCCTTTAGTACCGACGGAATTCGGTCGGTGCTTATGAAAGTACTGAATTCGGTACCCATCCACACTCTTAGTGTTATGCTAATATTAAAAAAATGTATAATGGTAATTATTTAATAATATTAGTGCTTGTTTTACTTTTTATTTGTACTAATGTGCGTGCTGCTTTTTGTACAGCACTTTGGTCAACTCTTTATTTTAGGTGCACAATAAAAACATGAAAATTAGCGAGGAGTAAAAATCAATTCCGAACAAATTGGCAGAATGCGATTAAATTGCTTAAGGAATGCTCGCCGCTAATGTCAGCGGTCCGGTGTCTTATCTGGACTTTGTCGTCGTCTTCCTCATATGGTTTGCCCAGAAGAATCTGACAGGATATTCTTAGGCCAGCGCTGTTAGCAAGTTGCTGGTGAGATTTTTGAATGGGGCGGGGGTGTATAGGAAGTCTGTATCCGGTTATTTGTGTCCCACCGCGATAAGAGAAGTCCTTTCCTCCGCGGTCCACACACTTCCTTGGAGCCCATTGTGTGCTATAGACTTATTATTGGAAAGAGTATTAATAATAGGGCCCTAGGGAGGGCAGGACGGGTCATGGGGGATGGGTGGGGGGGGTTACACAAAGGATCTGGGTTAGACATGGACTGGGGACTCCCCCACACCCCCCACTACTTTTCCAGCTGGACTGGGACTCTCATCACTGTCCGAGTGTCCCATGATGACATCATTGCAGCATCCTGTCTCGTACACAAGCATTCCCTGTACTCGCAGTAGTGACAGGATTTTTTACCACATCATTCTTTTGCACTGTGAAGCCATAAAGGCCATCACATGACACCCCCCCTCCCCCTTCTCTCGGAATAAAGCCCCTTGTTGAGTTGATGCTTTTGTGGTCCTAACGCGACAACCCTTTGTGTGTCCTTCCTGTGCAGCTGAGAAAGTGTCATCGCTGGGCAAGGACTGGCACAAGTTGTGTCTCAAGTGCGACCGCTGCAACAAGCTTCTCAACGCCGGCGGACACGCAGAGGTCAGTATCACGCCACCTCGAAGTGGTCACCATCACCGCCATTAAACCACGGTGAAACTCACGACAGTTAGTGCTAATCATTCTAAAACCATGAGTGGTAAACACAATTTGAAAAACTCCAGGTTTACTTATAAAGCACATTTAAAAGCTGCTCCTAAGTGCTGTATGTTAGGTAAAATTACAAATACCGTATTTCCTCGAATAGCCGCAGGGGCGCTAATTAATTTAAAACCTCCTGTCACTCCGGCGCTTACCAGAAGCCTGCGGGATGGCCAAGCATGCGCTAATTATTTTAAAACCTCTTCTCACTCCGGCGCTTACCTTATCATGAAAAGCACATTTAATAAAAAAAACTTTATTATTGTCTTACCTTTAGGTATAAATGAGTCCATGCCAGCTCCTTTTGAAGAAAAACATCGATATAGAAGTCTTCCTTATCTTTCTTCAGTTTTAAAAGTCTCCCTGTCTCGATGGAGATCTTCCTTTTAAGTATTACCTCCTGCTTCGATTGAAAGTCCAGTTTAGAAAACTGTTTTATTTTAGATATGTAATCCTCCATGGTAAAAGTCCAAGCAAACAATGGCTGCGCACTCTTGCTGCCGGTTGTCTTCTTCTGCAGCACTCTTCTGCAGTACCAGCAGTCGCAAGAAGGATCACTAGCGCCCTCTACCACCAGGAGGCGGGAGTCATTTAATGACTCATATTTGACCCGGCGGAAGTGCCAAGCATGCGCTAATTATTTTGCGAAACGAGTTTGACCCGGCTGTAATTCGAGGCATGCGAATACCATATTCCCGGCGCCAATTCAAGGAAATACGGTATAAACCATTAATTAATTGATTGATTGATTGATTGATTGATCTATAATACTATGGTGTGTTGTTTTGTTTTTTGTTACGCCCTTAAAAGTGTTAATACTAGGGTTGCAAAGGGGTGGAAAGTTTCCGGTAAATTTACCACGGGAAGTTAAGCTCGGTAAAGTTTGGAAATTTTGACCATTTTTTGATTATTCAAAGTTGGACACCATCCATCTTATTCTGTAGAATAAGATGAGAAGCTTGTGAAACACTAATGCAATGCCACACACAGATATAAATAGTCAGCTAAACAATTGGAGTAGCCTTTAAAAATATTTGACTGATGGACAAATGAATAGAAATAGGCTAGATGAATAAATTAACAGTCAGTCAGCATGCTAAATCAAACTATAAGCTACATTCTTGTATGACAACAGAATGGCTAGCAGAACAGAAGGACACTACACCTTTTGGTTTTGTATTTGCTAGTTGAACTTTACAGATCACAAAAAAGGTCAATTCGGATCGCTAACGTTGTTAGCATAAATTGATGGGATTTAACATAGAGAAAATTAGCATCACGGCTAACGGAGAAATATTTTCGGTTCATAATGAGACTGTGGTAGTACATAAACCTAGCTAGCTAGAGATGTTGGCCCCAAAATCATTGAACAAGTACAGGAACGGCTAGCTAGCTTGATTTGAAGTCTGCTGGAGTAGTCTACAGTCATACAGTAACAAGCAATTACACCTCTATTACACTTAAATACCATAGATCAAATATATTTACCCCAGTAATATCATCAACACTTACCTGACTGGATGAAGTCCTTGGCCTCAAATACTAGTGTGGCCTCAATAGCCCTGCTGTAGTGTGTAGCATGCTGGGAATTATCTGTGCATGTGATGGAGGAATGCACAGTGCAGGGTTAAAATTCTACTGAATTTGCATTATCTCAGGTTGTTTTAGCTAATAATCATGCTGCGAGATCTAGCATGTTGCATTCAATGTTTATTCCCATTAATTTCCCGTTAATTCCCATGGAAAGTTTACAACTTTGAATATTCCCGGAATTTTGCAACCCTAGTTAATACTATAAGTATTGTACTTATTACGCACCAGCTGTTTGATTGTAACGTGCTGTGGTGTTGAAACAGCCATGTAAAATCGCCAATGCTAATCAGTAGCATGTATATGGCATATCCAATGTATGTTAGCATCAAGCTAGCATTTTTTTGGAAAAGTGGAGCCCTGCTTTACTTGCGTTGGAATGTTTTTGAGTCAATTACTTTCTTGGCATTGAAAATTTTCAGGAAGTACCTGCCTGGAGGGAGAGTGGAGGACAATGTGCGCACATCAAGTTAACATTCAGTTTCGATCCCTCCCAAGGAGTTGCAAACTAGGTGGACAAAATCATGAGAGACGGGCAACCATTTTAGAGATTGCTCCGACCTTTAGATAGCTTGGCTCTCTCTCACAGCGCTGGTAGTTGTATTGTTTGTCCTTACTCCTGTTTTGTAGAATACATTGTTAAACTCGTACTGTAGTCACCTCTCATCATTTCAGACGGCCTTAGAACTAAAGAGTCTGGGTGAACTCTCCCCTCCTAAAAAGGGGGTCCTAATAGCGAGCTTCACTGGGACATAAAGGCTTTGTTTTGGTTAGAATTTGAGCACCTAATGGCAAAGGTCGGGCCATGTTGTGGATAAGGTTGCATGACCTCAGAACTACAAGACATCGACCCGTTTTGTGCCGAGCATCCGTAACCGTGACAACAATACATCTATCGCTCTCGGTGCATCACTTTGAGCATCTTCCCTCTCTTGTGATCTCCGCTTTAAAAGCTATTTCCCCCCTGCGGACCTTGAAAAGGAAGCTGCTGTTTAATCTCTGCATGATTACAGAACATCCTCTAGTTATTTTAATACTGACGTTGATGGACGATAAGGGCAATCTCCATCGTCATAGAAACACAGTCAGACCTTATCCATACATCTTTAAAAAGACTCCGCGATAGGGCGGAAAACTATCACGATAGATCGGTCGATATTGATGATTATTGATGTTTTTTAAGACCAATGGAATATAAGGAGCAGGAGAAAAATATATTAAATGTAAACATTTCAGTGTTTCCCATAAACTGCCAAGATACCTGTGGCGGTGGGGGCGTGGCTATGGGCGTGGTCACCATGACATCATCGAGTAATTTGCATAATTTACTACAATGATATGATTTTCTCTAAAAAGGCTCAAAAAATGTATACTTACTAATTAATAATAACAGTTGTTTTTTTTAAACGTCCATCCATCCATCCATCCATCCATTTTACAATATAATTACAACACTTTATGTACATATTTATATACAGATTTGAACAATAAGTTATTCACTGAAATATATTTATTAATTGTGGTTCTTACAAAAAATATATCTTATAAAATATAAAAGCTAAAATGTCTCTTAAAGCTCTGCCCCTTTAATTAGTGCATACTAAATAATTTAACTTTAGCCTACTACCACAACTAGGGATGATGTTTGATAAGGAATTATCGAGTTCGAGCCTATTATCGAATCCTCTTATCGAACCGATTCCTTATCGATTCTCTTATCGAGTCCAGATAGGTTGTTGTATATGGAAAAAAACACACAATATTTGGTTTAACAAAAGCTCACTTTTATTATATAATAAAAAAATAAAATCTAATAAAAAAATAAATATTGACTGTTACTCACCTAAAAAAATTAAATAAATAAATATTGACTGTTGTTACCCAAAGTATATTAAGAGGGATTTTTCAGAGAAACAAATATATACAGTAACACAAAAACAACCTGTCTCTGTGATCACTATAGGTGTATAAATAATACTATAGTGTTAAATAAAATCAGTCCCTTGGGCACAAAACTGAAAATAATACAGCTCTCCAAAAAGTGCACTTCTGCTGCTATTGGAACATAACTGTTTGTTATGAGGCTTTGACATTTTTGCACTTTATTTCTTTATTGAAAGAAAATTTTATGAAGAGAAAAGTTGTTTGCAAATGTGGTTACAATGCTAAAAAATGAAAAGTTAAAGCTAAAAAAAGAAATACACTTTATTGAGTTAACATTATTTCTTTATGGGGGAAATATGTTATGAGCTAGAGAATATAACAACTACACTACCCAGCATGCAATGGGAGTTACGAGCATGCACGGTAGCCCCGAAAAGTGTTGCATGTTGCTACGCTGTGAAAGTAAACGTCAAGAACTCAGCCAACACGCCTCGTCTGTATTATTTATAATTAGACAGACAACACATATACAGTGTGATTTTGTTTTGTTTACAAGGAAAGAAAAACAAAAGTTCAAAAAGGGAGATGTGTTGTATATATATGTATGTGCTGCGGTTGTTTTAAGAACGTTGCGACAGCTGCCGTAAAGGAGGTGCGTTGCTAGCCTGGTTGCTATGTTTCCGGTTGGTCGTAAAAGTGTTCGTCATGTGTTTGTACCCTACTAAAATCTCTCAGTAAAGTTATTCGATGGATTATAGCTTTTGTTTTGATCTTTATTACACCTTGGAGCGCTTTTTCCCGTCCATTGTTTTCCTGCTTTCGCTATCTGCGCCTAATGACTGAGCTACGTGACGTCATTTCTTGTGATGTCACACGGAGCATTTCTGGTCGGGACGGGATTCGAATAAAGAATCAACTCTTTTCCTTTACTATAGTGGTCTCGATAACGGGTACCGGTTCTCAAAAAGGGATTTGAGTCCGAGGACTCGGTTCTTTTCTTATCAAACAACCGGGAAAACCGGTTTCGAGTATCATCCCCATATTATTTACCAGCAACATAAAGTGAAACAGAGGCAGAGGTGTCCTGCCACAGTCAGTAACAAATAAACAGAAAACAGTAGTGGTCAAATACAAATAAGGCAACAAGAGAATTATCCTACACTTCTCTTTTGTAAAGTAAATCTGAACAGCCTATATGGGCATCTACATCAACTATATGATTTGCCTCAGAAGCTGGACAGGACAAAAAAAAAAAAAAAAATTTATTTATTTGTGGCGGACGTAATTCTTTCGTGGCGGGCCGCCACAAATAAATGAATGCGTGGGAAACACTGCATTTTTACTTCAACTCTAACCTTCCTCTGGTTATATTCTCCTCAGCTATCAAGGCCTGAAGGAAGTGTCAACAGAAGCATGGAAAACAATCAATGAATGTAAACAAGATTGTAAACAACACTTAATAACCTCTTCAAATAAAGGTGCAAAAATAACGAATATGTAAGAAATGCTTAATAAAATGTAACAAAATAGTGCAAAGTGTGAACATGTAAATGAAGGAAAAACAGGAAGTTACAGCTGTGCTCTAAAGGGTGAGCGCGGCTAAGGTGGTGTGGTATTACCAGTCTTGGTCGGGACAAGCGCCTTGCATCATTTTACAGACCACATTGGTCTGACTATGGTCCCTTTTGGAAAAAAAAAAAAACAACTGCCATACTGTCGAGGTGACTTTTCCTCTTTTTTTTTCACAATTTCTTCATTTTTACTTGGTCTTCTCACTCCATGCAAACAACCAACCGCGACACAAGAGCACAACCAAAAAGATAGTTCATACTATTACCTGATTGGCTGTTAGCACTTCCTGTGTTGCTCGGTTACCAGAGAGCGATTGCCTTCATTCATGCAACCAAACTTGCTTGGCAACTCCCGCTTTCTTCCAACCAAATGATCTAACGTTTTATCAAACACATTTTTTTATGATATCGATAACGTGTCTATTGCGATATACAGTATATTGACATCGTTTCATTGCCCAGCCCTATTTGGTCGGACCGGATGATGAAAGCTTCAAAGTGGTCCAGCTGCTTGAATACTTGAACCCTCCTCAGGCCCGTACATTCCTCATAAAAGGTCACGTCATCAAAAACAATCATCTGTTGAACTGGTTGTCCCATTAGGGGTTGCGTTCAAGAGCTCCTGCAGTAGTCCACTTTCTGCTCTGTTGTGTGAGTCACCGTGTTGATAGAAAGTGGAGAGTCGTCGATGGAGAAGATTTATTTTTCACCCTGTGGGAAGCGAGTGGGCTGTGTTGTGATCTATATAGCCAGCGCCAGCAGACTCCCTCGACAAAGAAGCCTTGTGTGTGTGTGTGTACGTGTGTGTGTGCGTGTACGTGTGTGTGTGTATATCCTGAGAAAGTCATCAGGTTGTGAAATGGCCGTCCAGAGTGCCCCTGATCACAGAAAAGACAAGAAGAGTGAAGAGTTGAACGTTGAAGTCTTACATAAAGAATAGATTGTGGCAATACTCTAGTAAAAAAAACCAAACATTTTTTTAAATGTTTCACGTAACCAGCAATAACATTTCTGTAAGTGTGCATTCCAGACCACTAGTTGGCGATGTCACCTGTAAAGAAACCTTAATAATGCCAGTGTAATGCACATTTAAAGGCCTACTGAAATGATTTTTTTTTAATTTAAACGGGGATAGCAGATCCATTCTATGTGTCATACTTGATCATTTCGCGATATTGCCATATTTTTGCTGAAAGGATTTAGTAAAGAACATCGACGATAAAGTTCGCAACTTTTGGTCGCTGATAAAAAAAAAGCCTTGCCTGTACCGGAAGTAGCGTGACGTCACAGGTTGAAGGGCTCCTCACATTTCCCCATTGTTTACACCAGCAGCGAGAGCGATTCGGACCGAGAAAGCGACTATTACCCCATTAATTTGAGCGAGGATGAAACATTCGTGGATGAGGAACGTGAGAGTGAAGGACTAGAGTGCAGTGCAGGACGTATCTTTTTTCGCTCTGACCGTAACTTAGGTACAAGCTGGCTCATTGGATTCCACACTTTCTCCTTTTTCTATTGTGGATCACGGATTTGTATTTTAAACCACCTGGGATACTATATCCTCTTGAAAATGAGAGTCGAGAACGCGAAATGGACATTCACAGTGACTTTTATCTCCACGACAATACATCGGTGAAGCACTTTAGCTACGGAGCTAACGTGATAGCATCGTGCTCAAATGCAGATAGAAACAAAACAAATAAGCCCCTGACTGGAAGGATAGACAGCAGATCAACAATACTATCAGGAGACACTGAACCAAACACTGGACCTGTAACTACACGGTTAATGCTGTGCCGCCTGTCGAAGCCTAGCAATGCTGTTGCTAACGACGCCATTGAAACTAACTTAGCTACGGGGCCTCGTCAGAGCTATGATAAAAACATTATCTCTCCACCTACGCCAGCCCTCATCTGCTCATCAACACCCGTGCTCACCTGCGTTCCAGCGATCGACGGCGCGACGAAGGACTTCACCCGATCATCGATGCGGTCGGCGGCTAGCGTCGGATAGCGCGTCTGCTATCCTCAAAGTCCTCCTGGTTGTGTTGCTGCAGCCAGCCGCTAATACACCGATCCCACCTACAGCTTTCTTCTTTGCGGTCTCCATTGTTCATTAAACAAATTGCAAAAGATTCACCAACACAGATGTCCAGAATACTGTGGAATTTTGACATGAAAACAGAGCTGTTTGTATTGAGATACAATGTGTCCGAATACTTCCGTTTCAACCATTGACGTCACGCGCAAACGTCATCATACATAGACGTTTTCAACCGGAAGTTTCGCTGGAAATTTAAAATTGCACTTTATAAGTTAGTATTGGCATGTGTTGCAATGTTAAGATTTCATCATTGATATATAAACTATCAGACTGCGTGGTCGCTAGTAGTGGCTTTCAGTAGGCCTTTAAATACTTACTGTATTTTTCGGAGTATAAGTTGCTCCGGAGTATAAGTCGCACAGACCGAAAATGCATAATAAAGAAGGGAAAAAACATATATAAGTCGCACTGGAGTATTAGTCGCATTTTTGGGGGAAATTTATTTGATAAAAGCCAACACCAAGAATAGACATTTGAAAGGCAATTTAAAATAAATAAAGAATAGTGAACAACAGGCTGAATAAGTGTACGTTATATGAGGCATAAATAACCAACTGGTATGTTAACGTAACATATTATGGTAAGAGTCATTCAAATAACTATAACATATAGAACATGCTATACGTTTACCAAACAATCTGTCACTCCTAAATGCTAAATCCCATGAAATCTTATACGTCTAGTCTCTTACGTGAATGAGCTAAATAATATTATTTGATATTTTACGCTAATGTGTTAATCATTTCACACACAAGTCGCTCCTGAGTATAAGTCGCGACTTATAGTCCGAAAAATACGGTAATTAATTAGGAATGTTTTCGATTTATAATCAACGGACTGTTTAAATCTTAGTGCAACACCTGGCTGCCACCAGCAGGGGATCTGTTATTTTGAGATTTTCAAAAAGGAAAAATACATATTTTACCATTATTTTTCCATCCAAAAGTAGTACTAAATGTATTTTTAAAATGTCAATATTACTATAATAAAGTTTTGCCCTCAGTTTTTTTCAGTTTTGTCACATACCCATCCCTAAAGAAAAAATAAAACAATTTAAACTGATTGAGGCAAAACTGAGTGCCATACTTGGATTCCACCAGCAGGGGCGCTGTTGATTCCATTCTTATAAAAATACATAGTTTTCTATCTATTTTCCATTCTACCAATAGTATTAAATAATCCATCCATCCATTTTCTACCGCTTGTCCCTTTTGAGGTCACGGGGGGTGCTGGAGCCTATCTCCGCTGCATTTGGGCGGTAGGTGGGGTACACCTTGGACAAGTCGCCACCTCATCGTATTTAACAAATTTAAAGGAATGGATCAGTGTATCCTATTTTTGGTCATAGTTTCCATAATTTTGTTAAATGCCCATCCCTAAATAAAAATTAAAACCGTTTAAACTTATTGAGGCAAATCTGACTGCCATACTTGGGTGCCACCAGCAGGGGCGCTGTTTATTCTATTCTCATAGAATACATGGTTTTCTATCTATTTTCCTTTCTACAAATAGAGAAAAAATAATATTTAAGAAATGTAAATGAATGTATTAATTTATCGTATTTTTGGTCATAGTTTCCATAATTTTGTTAAATGCCCATCCCGAAAGAAAAAATAAAACAATTAAAATGTATTTAGGCAAATCTCACTGCCATACTTGGGTGCCACCAGCAGGGGCGCTGTTAATTCTATTCTTATAAAATACATAGTTTTCCATCTATTTTCCTTTCTACAAATAGAGAAAAAATAATATTTAAGAAATGTAAATGAATGGATTAATTTATCGTATTTTTGGTCATAGTTTCCATAATTTTGTTAAATGCCCACCCAGAAAGAAAAAATAAAACAATTAAAATGTATTTAGGCAAATCTGACTGCCATACTTGGGTGCCACCAGCATGGGCGCTGTTGATACTATTCTTATAAAATACATAGTTTTGTACCTATTTTCCTTTCTGCAAATAGTATTAAATACTATTTAAGAAATATAAATGAATGTAATAATTTATCGCATGTTTGCTCATAGTTTGCATAATTTTGTCACATGCTCATTTAAAAAAAATAAAAAGTAAAAAGACCTACGATAAACATTTAAACCTATTGAGGCGAAACTAAGTGTCATACTTGGATGCCACCAGAAGGGGCGCTGTGTACTCAAGCTGCTTAACAATGTTTTTGTCTTGGGGAGAAAAACACATTCCTCATTATTATTTGTCATCTAAAACTATTATTAAAATATTATTTTGCAACAATTTTTTTCCATCTAAAAATAGTACTAAATAATAAAAATGGATGGATGTTAATTCTATTTTTGCCCTCAGTTTCCAATATTGTGTCACATGCCTACCAGCAGGGGCGCTGTGTATTCACAATAGCCGCTTAACATGATGCTTTCCTCATTATTTTTTTAGTCTAAAACCATTATCAAAATAATATTGTTGTGTACATTTACCTGCTATTTCCATAATTGAGTCACATGTCCATCCTATTTTTTCTTAGGCAACAGTATTTTAGTCTAAAACCTTGTTTGGCCCCTAAATGCCAGGAGTGCTACTGTCCTCCTCATCTATGGTCATTGTGCTGTGGACCAGTGGTCATGCTCCCTGTGACCGCCACATTCCCAGCATGCAATGGGCCATCCGTGGTTCAAGTGGAAACACAAAGTAGTCACCTGGCGCCCCTGGAAGTGTGACTACGGTTGCTAGGATACAGCGGCCGTTGCTGTTATGTGTCTCGTAAAGCTGGGGTGATGGCATCATCTGGCTGCCGAGTGTCCCTTTTTTGGAAAGAGTCAGAAAGACGCTCACAATTAAGTCGTAATCCACTAAAGTGACAGTTCTTAAGGACCAATCAGCACAAAATATTGTGTTTAGCTCCGCCCTACCAGTATGATACCATACTTGACCACTACACTGCAAAAACTGAAATCTAAGTAAGATTAAATATGTCAAATAAGGGTGATATTTCCTTGTTTTCTGTCTGATAAAATAATTCTTCTCACTAAGCAGATTTTATGTTAGAGTGTTTTACTTGTTTTAAGTGTTTTGGTCCTAAATGATCTCAGTAAGATATTACAGCTTGTTGCTGAGATTTGATGAGCTATATTGAGTAAAACATGCTTGAAACTAGAATATCGAGTGTTGCAAAGCTGTGTCATCAACACTCACAAGTATAAAACTACTTTTTTTTTAAAGTAATAATTTCTTATTTTAAGCATGAAATAAATCATGACTTTGACACAATTGTGTCTCATATTTAAAACAGATGACAGCCAAATGGACTTTGCTGTTTTATTTTCAATGAAACAATAGAAAATAGGTACTCCTATAGTAGTACAGTTGGCATAGTACGGTAAACGGACAGTTAATATTTAAACATTTCACATGTGACATTTCAAACTATTTTGAACAGAAATAGTTCATGCACATTCAGATGAATTCTTCAAAATTACAACTAAAAATGTTTCGGCCGGGGGCCGGGCTGTATATATGCGCACTAATGGACTGAAAGAGCACGCACTTGGCGCGATGATGTCATGTTATCCATGGAAAAATGCATTTTTAGACAATATGATTTCCCTGAGCGGCTAGGAGATCCCGAGAGTAACAAGATGTTGCCTTGTTGCCTTTCCATTAAGAACAATAAATTACTTTTTAGTATAAATTTGCTGGTTTCAAGAAATGTAATACCTAGTGCATATCATTATGTCAAAATAATGGCACTTGCATTTACTTAAATTAAGAATATCTTTCAACATATTGAGCAAAAAGGTCTCTTTTTTTTCTACCAAAAAAAGTGCACTTGTTATTAGTGAGAATATACTTATTTTAAGTATTTTTGGGTTCATTGAAGTTAGCTAATTTTACTTGTTTTGGAAAGTCTTGACAAGCCAAATTTTCTTGTTTTATTGGCAGATAATTTTGCTTAGTACAAATAAAATACCCCTAATTTTTGTAATTTTTTTTCTTGTTTTTGAACACTGACTTTTTGCAGTGTAGGATTGGACCCCCAATTAGAGGGTACCAAAAAGTAGTGCCTTTTAAAACTAACATCAATTCTACACATTCCGACAAATGATTTTTTTGGTGTTTAAATAAGTACATCATTCATATATTGCAGTGAATTGAATACAGGAAGTGAACCCTATAGCGAGCTAAATAGCTTACTTGTTGATGCCTCCTTTCGCTCCCCGAAACAACGTTGCTGGCCGTCCACTTTGCTGCTAATCATGTTTGGATGATTACAATCCGAAAGCTGTTAGTTCCGAACCAATAGTACTTCTAGAGTATTTGTAAGTAGCCAGCGAGAAGGTATATTTTTGACGTGACCGACTGTAAATAGAGGTCACAACACCGGAAGTGTATTACCCGAGGGGGCGTGGCTACAGGATAGAGTTGCCAAATTGGAAAACAGAGTTCTTTGCATGCATGTTATAGAAGTTTACATACAATTTTCAATTATAATAATTAGGACTGTCTAAGTGAACGTGTTAACTATAAGTTCCTTTAACAACGATACATTTTTAACGCGCGATTCATGTTTTTGACCCTCGGCCCGTTCCGTAGATTGGGGAAATGTGTAACGGCGTCCAGTTAGTGTTGAGCCACGAACACAAAAGTAGCTATCATAACTTCACAAAGAAAGGGGGACTTTATGGGAATCTCAGATCCAAAGCCATGGCGAGTCGTTCTTGCGGACAAGACAAGACTATTTTATCTTCAACCGGCGTGAGACAACATCGTTGGAGCGAACGCTGCTGGCGTGCGTTGCTGCTTGTAGAGAGTAGGAGCGTCACGTCCATGTTTGGATTACAGTTAATTGCATTAATAACATCAAATGTAGATTGTTACTCGAGTTGCTTTAGTAAGATGGAACACAAGCTCAGCAGAAAAAAAGAGACAGGACGTCTAAAGTCAGTCTATCGTAGCCGTGCGTCTTAATATGTCCGTGTGGAAACTCGTTCAGTACACCCCCGAGCCGAACCGGAACCCCCGCACCGAAACGGTTCGATACAAATACACGTACCGTTACACCCCTACACCTTTTATAAAGTATTTTCTCAAAGCAATCACACACGTCCGGTTGGTGGCTTCACAATAATAGCGCTACGCTTCACATCCGATCTAACAAAACAATGGAAAATCGTCTTACATCGTGATCATGCTGTTCTTTTACTCTATTTTGTGACATTTCTACCTAAATAAATGTTTTCACAGATTGAAATGGAGTGTATTGTAATGGCAGCGGCGAGCTGAAGGAGGAAGATTGTCTTTGAACAATCGCGTCTTCTTATTCGCTACCACTGAGACTGGGTTTAATACTGCAGGCATGCCTGCCACTGCCCTCTGCAGCCCACATCGGGTGATTACAGTTCACTACACATTATTACCATGGCTATGGCATATTATTTTATAACCTGTTCTGATGAATAGTCTGCAATTACAGATTGTTTAACAGGCTGAATATGACATTTTATTAATAAGTAGGTAGAGAAGGTTAAAACATTGTCATGCAGAGATATGTATATTGATAACTTGTACAGAATATCAGAAACATTTATTCTGGTCGAAAAAATATCACCGAGCATCTTTGACAATCAAACCATGATCGGAACAATCCGCATTTTGTGTTATTAATGCGTGAAACTGCTATCTCAACATGGAGGTGTAGCTCCTCTCTTCTGAATGCAAGTGCTCCTAAAGCAGGCTACTATTACCATTAGTGATATTACATGGTGGGGGGAAAAATGACAACTGAGATGAATGTTACAATGAAAACAGCCGGTGTGTAATAGGCACATTATGTACAGGGTAAACACTTTGTAGGGCGCAACATAACACATTCGGCTTCATGGAAAAAAGCTACTTCCTATATGACAATACAACAACTGGGCAGCACAGTTATCATTATCAGCTCAGTTTAAAATGTTACAATAACAAATAAAATGGTACTATCAAACAATAAAATATCGATTCCCAAGTCTATCGGTTAAAATGTGAACAGTACCCATCCCTTGGTGTAAACATAACTAGATATAAAAACTGCATTTGTTACACTACTTGAGAAGAAGTTATTAATGGTGCATGTTTTTGTCTCCTGCAGCATGACGGAAGGCCTTACTGCCACAAGCCGTGCTACGCTGCCCTCTTTGGGCCAAAAGGTGCACTGCATGTCATGGTACACCCTGCACAAATAGACGGCAGAAATATATGACCAGAAGTTTACGTTCCCTGCAGGCGTGAACATCGGGGGGGCCGGCTCCTACGTGTACGACGCCCCCGCCAACAACAACTGCCCGGCAACTGGCGGGGACTCCTCGTCCTCCAGAGCGGAGGAGAAGAAGACGTTTGCAGCCAAGCCTCCCTCCAAAGGTAAGAAGAAGACCTTACCTAAGATGATAAAACTCCAGTGTGTCTCACTAGACTGCAGCTTTTTCATTTCCTTTAGCGCCACCTACAGGTCACGACAAAACACTGCGGCCCAAAGTCTGTATGTGGTCATTTTACAGCCTTTGAGCTCCCAAAAGATGGCATTTCAATGTCTTTGGTTGCAGGCAAAACTAAACTGTTGTGTTCTACACATTGATGTGAATTGTAACTATAAAGTGTGACGCAACATGGCACACAGACGCTGCATCAATTTGTTTACCCCACTAAATACCCCTTGATTGTTATTATTATTATTATTATTATTAAAGGTATTCATAGATAATGGCTTTGTTTGCAGATAAAAACTAAACTGCTTTGAAAAAATATGTTTTAATGTCCACTAGGGCTGCAACAACTAATCGATTAAAATCGATTATTAAAATAGTTGCCGATTAATTTAGTCATCGATTCGTTGGATCTATGCTATGCGCATGCTTTTTTTTTTTTTTTTTAATTTTTTAATAATATATATATATATATATATATTTTTTTATTTTTTTATTTTTTTTTTACTAAACCTTTATTTATAAACTGCAACATTACAAACAGCTGAGAAACAATAATCAAAATAAGTATGGTGCCAGTATGCTGTTTTTTCTTTCAATAAAATACTGGATAGGATAGAAATGTAGTTTGTCTCTTTTATCCGATTATTAATCGATTAATCGAAGCAATAATCGACAGATTAATCGATTATCAAATTAATCGTTAGTTGCAGCCCTAATGTCCACATTAAGACCAGCAAATTGTGATGCGGTGCAATGGTATTTTTAGCTCTGAAATGTATAATGTGGTAGTAGTAGTAGTAGTACAAGTAGTTGTAGTAGCACTAGTACTACTAGTAGTAGTAGTAGTAGCAGCAGCACTTGTAGTAGTAGCAGTAGTAGCAGTAGTAGTACAAGTAGTTGTATTAGCACTAGTAGTAGTAGTGGCACTTGTACTAGTAGTAGTAACAGCACTTGTAGTAGTAGTAGCACTGGTAGTAGTAGCAGCACTAGTAGTAGCAGAAGTAGTAGTAGCACTAGTAATAGTAGTAGCACTAGTAGTAGTAGCAGCACTTGTAGTAGTAGCAGCAGTAGTAGCACTAGTAGTAGTAGCAGCACTAGTAGTAGTAGCAGCAGTAGTAGTAGTAGCACTAGCACTAGTAGTAGCAGTAGTAGTATTAGTACTACTACTAGTAGTAGTACTACTAGTAGTACTACTGGTACTACTAGTAGTAGTATTAGTACTACTACTAGTAGTAGTAGTAGCACTTGTAGTAGTAGCAGTAGTAGTTGTAGCAGCAGTAGTAGCAGCACTAGTAGTAGCAGTAGTAGTAGCACTAGCACTAGTAGTAGCAGTAGTAGTATTAGTACTACTACTACTAGTAGTAGTACTACTAGTAGTAGTACTACTGGTACTACTAGTAGTAGTATTAGTACTACTACTACTAGTAGTAGTAGCACTTGTAGTAGTAGCAGTAGTAGTTGTAGCAGCAGTAGTAGCAGCACTAGTAGTAGTAGCAGCAGAAGTAGTAGAAGCAGTAGTAGTAGCAGCACTAGTAGTAGTAGCTGCAGTAGTAGTAGTACTATTAGTATTAGTATTACTAGTAGCAGCAGTAGTAGTAGTACTACTACTAGTAGTAGTACTACTACAGTGTTTCCCATAAACTGCTAAGATACCTGTGGCGGTGGGGGTGTGGCTATGGGCGTGGTCACCATGACATCATCGAGTAATTTGCATAATTTACTACAATGATATGATTTTCTCTAAAAAGGCTCAAAAAATGTATACTTACTAATTAATAATAACAGTTTTGTTTTAAACGTCCATCGATCCATCCATCCATTTTACAATATAATTACAACACTTTATGTACATATTTATATACAGATTTGAACAATAAGTTATTCACTGAAATATATTTATTAATTGTGGTTCTTACAAAAAATATATCTTATAAAATATAAAAGCTAAAATGTCTCATAAAGCGCTGCCCCTTTAATTAGTGCATACTAAATAATTTAACTTTAGCCTACTATTACAAGCATATTATTTACCAGCAACATAAAGTGAAACAGAGGCAGAGGTGTCCTGCCACAGTCAGTAACAAATAAACATAAAACAGTAGTGGTGGTAGATAGACACAGAGCTTCATCAAACATCTGATCCACTGAACAAAGAGCTCCAAAAATCTTGAACTTTAGACTGCCATCAGTTTTACTCCCTACACTTAACCATGTGTTTCCTACTGCCTGCACACTTTGCACCCTTTGTTATATACACATGTTGTGTTTCTTATATAAATACATTTAATAAAGTCAAATACAAATAAGGCAACAAGAGAAGTATCCTACACTTCTCTTTTGTAAAGTAAATCTGAACAGCCGATATGGGCATCTACATCAACTATATGATTTGCCTGAGAAGCTGGAGAAAAAAAGAAAAAAAAAATTTTTTTTTTTTTTTTAATCTTTTTTTTTTTTTTTTTTTTTTTTTTTTTTTTTGTGGCGGACGTAATTCTTTCGTGGCGGGCCGCCACAAATAAATGAATGTGTGGGAAACACTGTACTAGTAGTAGTAGTACTAGTAGGAGTAGTAGTATGGGTGGGGGAGGTTATCCATGTAAGTTACACATACTGGCAGTTAAATTCTCTTTATTTTAAGTGCAAACATAAAGTGTGTGTGTGTGTGTGTGTGTGTGTGTGTGTGTGTGTGTGTGTGTGTGTGTGTGTGTGTGTGTGTGTGTGTGTGTGTGTGTGTGTGTGTGTGTGTGTGTGTGTGTGTGTGTGCGTGTGAGCAGCTGGCAGCATCACCACTTTCTCCGGCGAGGCCAACCTGTGTCCCAGATGTAACAAGAAAGTCTACTTTGGTAAGTCCTGCATGAATTCTGTCTCTTATGTCACACACTTTTTAATGTGTGTGTGTGTGTGTGTGTGTGTGTGTGTGTGTGTGTGTGTGTGTGTGTGTGTGTGTGTGTGTGTGTGTGTGTGTGTGTGTGTGTGTGTGTGTGTGTGTGTGTGTGTGTGTGTGGTGCCTGGCAGCTGAGAAGGTAACATCGCTGGGCAAAGACTGGCATCGCCCCTGCCTGCGCTGTGAGAGGTGCAGCAAGACTTTGTCCGCTGGCAGCCATGCGGAGGTACAACTAATAAATACTTCTGCTGTTTTATCAACTCATGCAGCAAATATTTGAGCAGGAGAAGATGGGAGTCAACTGCTAAGTGCTAACATGAGTCTGCACACACCTGTTACTGGCTACTTGTATTACTTTACACTTGCAACCTGCAACATCCATTACAATCTAGTTGAATTCTTTATTTTCTTGCTTCTATTGATTGATTGATTATAATGTAAGTAATAAAAACTATTAAATACACACATAAGGGAAGGTAAACCAAGATAAATGGCAGGTAAAATATGGTAAATCAAAAGTAAAGGGTAAATTAGAAAGTAAAAGAAATTCAATAAAAGGTAAAAAAAAAAAAAAAGGAAAAAAAAAGGAAAATATATAGAATGTAAAACAAGCTAAATAGAAGGTAAATAAAAGATAAAAAGTTATATAGAAGATAAATATTGAGAAAAGGTCACACAAGCCAATTAGGTAATTTCTAGGTAAACATAAAATATATGTAAAAAATAAATAAAGGAAAAAGATAAGGTTAATAAAAAGGTATATTAAAGGTTAAAAAAAAAGATAAAAGGCAAACAAATATGTAGAAAGGTAAATATTTAGAAAATAAAACAAGGTAAAAATTAAAAAAAGGTTAAAAAATGGTAAATAGAAGGTAAATAAGTAGAAGAGTAAAAAATTGAATTTAAAAATAAATAAGGTTAAAAGGTAAACACGTTATATAGAAAGTTAATATGTGGAAGGTAAATAGGTGGAGGGTAAAAAGGTAAATACATTGAAGGTAAACAAGCCAAATAGAGGGTAAATTTAGGGGCGGCATGGTATAGTGTGTAGAGCGCCCGTGTCAGAAACCTGAGGGTTGCAGGTTCGCTCCCCGCCTCTTACCATGCCGTTGTGTCCTTGGGCAGGACACTTCACCCTTGCCCCCGGTGTCGCTCACACCGGTGAATGAATGATAGGTGGTGGTCCGAGGGGCCGTAGGCGCAAATTGGCAGCCACGCTTCCGTCAGTCTACCCCAGGGCAGCTGTGGCTACGAAAGTAGCTTACCACCACCAGGTGTGAATGAATGATGGGTTTTTAACATGTAAAGCGACTTTGGGTACTTAGAAAAGCGCTATTTAAATCCCAGGTATTAAATAAAGGTAGATTTAAGTTACATAGAAGGTAAATATGTAGAAGTAAAATAAGTTCAATATAAGGTCAAATAGAGTAAATAAGAAGGTACAAACCCCGTTTCCATATGAGTTGGGAAATGGTGTTAGATGTAAATATAAACGGAATACAATGATTTGCGAATCCTTTTCAAGCCATATTCAGTTGAATATGCTACAAAGACAACATATTTCATGTTCAAACTCATAAACTTTTTTTTTTTTTGCAAATAATAATTAACTTAGAATTTCATGGCTGCAACACGTGCCAAAGTAGTTGGGAAAGGGCAAGTTCACCACTGTGTTACATGGCCTTTCCTTTTAACAACACTCAGTAAAGGTTTGGGAACTGAGACGACACATTTTTGAAGTGGAATTCTTTCCCATTCTTGCTTGATGTACAGCTTAAGTTGTTCAACAGTCCGGGGGTCTCCCTTCTGCTATTTTAGCCTTCATATTGTACCCCACATTTTCAATGGGAGACAGGTCTGGACTACAGGCAGGCCAGTCTAGTACCCGCACTCTTTTACTACGAAGCCATGTTGATGTAACACGTGGCTTGGCATTGTCTTGCTGAAATAAGCAGGGGCGTCCATGGTAACGTTGCTTGGATGGCAACATATGTTGCTCCAAAAGCTGTATGTACCTTTCAGCATTAATGGCGCCTTCACAGATGTGTAAGTTACCCATGTCTTGGGCACTAATACACCCCCATACCATCACACATGCTGCCTTTTACACTTTGCGCCTATAACAATCCGGATGGTTCTTTTCCTCTTTGGTCCGGAGGACACGACGTCTAAAGTTTCCAAAAACAATTTGAAATGTGGACTCGTCAGACCACAGAACACTTTTCCACTTTGCATCAGTCCATCTTAGATGAGCTCGGGCCCAGCGAAGCCGACGGCGTTTCTGGGTGTTGTTGATAAACGGTTTTCGCCTTGCATAGGAGAGTTTTAACCTGCACTTACAGATGTAGCGACCAACTGTAGTTACTGACAGTGGGTTTCTGAAGTGTTCCTGAGCCCATGTGGTGATATCCTTTACACACTGATGTGGCTTGTTGATGCAGTACAGCCTGAGGGATGGAAGGTCACGGGCTTAGCTGCTTACGTGCAGTGATTTCTCCACATTCTCTGAACCCTTTGATGATATTACGGAGCGTAGATGGTGGAATCCCTAAATTCCTTGCAATAGCTGCTTGAGAAAGGTTTTTCTTAAACTGTTCAAAAATTTGCTCAGGCATTTGTTGACAAAGTGGTGACCCTCGCCCCGTCCTTGTTTGTGAATGACTGAGCATTTCATGGAATCTACTTTTACACCCAATCATGGCACCCACCTGTTCCCAATTAACCCGCACACCTGTGGGATGTTCCAAATAAGTGTTTGATGAGCATTCCTCAACTTTATCAGTATTTATTGCCACCTTTCCCAACTTCTTTGTCACGTGTTGCTGGCATCAAATTCTAAAGTTAATGATTATTTGCCAAAAAAAAAATGTTTATCAGTTTGAACATGAAATATGTTGTCTTTGTAGCATATTCAACTGAATATGGCTTGAAAATTATTTGCAAATCATTGCATTCCGTTTATATTTACATCTACCACAATTTCCCAACTCATATGGAAACGGGGTTTGTAAATAAAAATGCAAAATATAAACATGCTAAATAGAAGATGTATATAAAAGGTAAAAAAAAGTAAATACAAAGTAAAATAAGGTATCCAAAAGGTAAAACAACTTAAAAAGAAGGAACATTTAAGATAAAACACGCTTAATAGAAGATAAATAAATGGTCAATTGTAAGGTTTAGAAAAGGCAAATAAAAGGTCAATTGAAGATTAAAAAAAAGAGTATTTCTGTCATTGAGATGTTAGTTTCCAACAAGAAGGAGTATTATTTGAGATGTTAGTTTCCAACAAGGAGTATTATTTGAGATGTTAGTTTCCAACAAGGAGTATTATTTGAGATGTTAGTTTCCAACAAGAAGGAGTATTTTTTGCGATGTTAGTTTCCAACAAGGAGTATTATTTGAGATGTTAGTTTCCAACAAGAAGGAGTATTATTTGCGATGTTAGTTTCCAACAAGGAGTATTATTTGAGATGTTTGTTTCCAACAAGGAGTATTATTTGAGATGTTTGTTTCTAACAAGGAGTATTATTTGAGATGTTAGTTTCCAACAAGAAGGAGTATTATTTGAGATGTTAGTTTCCAACAAGGAGTATTATTTGAGATGTTTGTTTCCAACAAGAAGGAGTATTATTTGAGATGTTAGTTTCCAACAAGGAGTATTATTTGAGATGTTTGTTTCCAACAAGGAGTATTATTTGAGATGTTAGTTTCCAACAAGAAGGAGTAGTATTTGAGATGTTTGTTTCCAACAAGAAGGAGTATTATTTACGATGTTAGTTTCCAACAAGGAGTATTATTTGAGATGTTAGTTTCCAACAAGAAGGAGTATTATTTACGATGTTAGTTTCCAACAAGGAGTATTATTTGAGATGTTAGTTTCCAACAAGGAGTATTATTTGAGATGTTAGTTTCCAACAAGGAGTATTATTTGAGATGTTAGTTTCCAACAAGGAGTATTATTTGAGATGTTAGTTTCCAACAAGGAGTATTATTTGAGATGTTAGTTTCCAACAAGGAGTATTATTTGAGATGTTTCCAACAAAAAGGAGTATTATTTGAGATGTTTGTTTCCAACAAGGAGTATTATTTGAGATGTTAGTTTCCAACAAGAAGGAGTAGTATTTGAGATGTTTGTTTCCAACAAGAAGGAGTATTATTTACGATGTTAGTTTCCAACAAGGAGTATTATTTGAGATGTTAGTTTCCAACAAGAAGGAGTATTATTTACGATGTTAGTTTCCAACAAGGAGTATTATTTGAGATGTTAGTTTCCAACAAGGAGTATTATTTGAGATGTTAGTTTCCAACAAGGAGTATTATTTGAGATGTTAGTTTCCAACAAGGAGTATTATTTGAGATGTTAGTTTCCAACAAGGAGTATTATTTGGGATGTTTGTTTCCAACAAGGAGTATTATTTGAGATGTTTGTTTCCAACAAGAAGGAGTATTATTTGAGATGTTTGTTTCCAACAAGGAGTATTATTTGAGATGTTAGTTTCCAACAAGAAGGAGTATTATTTGAGATGTTTGTTTCCAACAAGAAGGAGTATTATTTGAGATGTTAGTTTCCAACAAGGAGTATTATTTGAGATGTTAGTTTCCAACAAGAAGGAGTATTATTTGAGATGTTAGTTTCCAACAAGGAGTATTATTTGAGATGTTAGTTTCCAACAAGAAGGAGTATTATTTGAGATGTTAGTTTCCAACAAGGAGTATTATTTGAGATGTTAGTTTCCAACAAGGAGTATTATTTGAGATGTTTCCAACAAAAAGGAGTATTATTTGAGATGTTTGTTTCCAACAAGGAGTATTATTTGAGATGTTAGTTTCCAACAAGAAGGAGTATTATTTGAGATGTTAGTTTCCAACAAGAAGGAGTATTATTTGAGATGTTAGTTTCCAACAAGGAGTATTATTTGAGATGTTAGTTTCCAACAAGGAGTATTATTTGAGATGTTAGTTTCCAACAAGGAGTATTATTTGAGATGTTAGTTTCCAACAAGGAGTATTATTTGAGATGTTAGTTTCCAACAAGGAGTATTATTTGAGATGTTAGTTTCCAACAAGGAGTATTATTTGAGATGTTAGTTTCCAACAAGGAGTATTATTTGAGATGTTAGTTTCCAACAAGAAGGAGTATTATTTGCGATGTTTGTTTCCAACAAGGAGTATTATTTGAGATGTTTGTTTCTAACAAGGAGTATTATTTGAGATGTTAGTTTCCAGCAAGGAGTATTATTTTAGATGTTTGTTTCCAACAAGAAGGAGTATTATTTGAGATGTTTGTTTCCAACAAGGAGTATTATTTGAGATGTTAGTTTCCAACAAGAAGGAGTATTATTTGAGATGTTAGTTTCCAACAAGGAGTATTATTTGCGATGTTAGTTTCCAACAAGGAGTATTATTTGAGATGTTAGTTTCCAACCAGGAGTATTATTTGAGATGTTAGTTTCCAACAAGAAGGAGTATTATTTGAGATGTTAGTTTCCAACAAGGAGTATTATTTGATATGTTAGTTTCCAACAAGGAGTATTATTTGCGATGTTTGTTTCCAACAAGGAGTATTATTTGAGATGTTAGTTTCCAACAAGGAGTATTATTTGAGATGTTAGTTTCCAACAAGGAGTATTATTTGAGATGTTAGTTTCCAACAAGGAGTATTATTTGCGATGTTTGTTTCCAACAAGAAGGAGTATTATTTGCGATGTTAGTTTCCAACAAGGAGTATTATTTGAGATGTTAGTTTCCAACAAGGAGTATTATTTGAGATGTTAGTTTCCAACAAGGAGTATTATTTGAGATGTTAGTTTCCAACAAGGAGTATTATTTGAGATGTTAGTTTCCAACAACAAGGAGTATTATTTGAGATGTTAGTTTCCAACAAGAAGGAGTATTATTTGAGATGTTAGTTTCCAACAACAAGGAGTATTATTTGAGATGTTAGTTTCCAACAAGGAGTATTATTTGAGATGTTAGTTTCCAACAAGGAGTATTATTTGAGATGTTAGTTTCCAACAAGAAGGAGTATTATTTGCGATGTTTGTTTCCAACAAGGAGTATTATTTGCGATGTTAGTTTCCAACAAGGAGTATTATTTGAGATGTTAGTTTCCAACAAGGAGTATTATTTGAGATGTTAGTTTCCAACAAGGAGTATTATTTGAGATGTTAGTTTCCAACAAGGAGTATTATTTGAGATGTTAGTTTCCAACAACAAGGAGTATTATTTGAGATGTTAGTTTCCAACAAGAAGGAGTATTATTTGAGATGTTAGTTTCCAACAACAAGGAGTATTATTTGAGATGTTAGTTTCCAACAACAAGGAGTATTATTTGAGATGTTAGTTTCCAACGAGGAGTATTATTTGAGATGTTAGTTTCCAACCAGGAGTATTATTTGAGATGTTAGTTTCCAACCAGGAGTATTATTTGCGATGTTAGTTTCCAACAAGGATTATTATTTGCGATGTTTGTTTCCCTGCAGCACGACGGCCAGCCCTACTGCCACAAGCCCTGCTACGCCGTGCTGTTCGGGCCCAAAGGTAACCGCTAGGGGGCGCCAAATATCAGCCGCACGGCAACCTTGAAACTGTGTTTTGTTCCAACGTCGCTGCTGTTAGGCTCCGCCCACCTGCCCCGCCTCTTTTTGCTCAACACTTTCCCTCTGCTTCTTCTTCCTTCTTCTTGCAGGCGTCAACACGGGCGGCGTGGGCAGCTACATCTACGAGCCTGCGCAGTGATTGCCCTCCTCCCGCATCCCCTGACCCCGCCCCCCCATCCTCATCCTCCTGCTACCTTCTCCTCGACGACCATCTTGACCCCCCCCCCCTCCTCCCCCCCTCCTCACTTCACGTATTGCAGTCGCACGTCGTCCATTAAAAGTTGAGAAGTGAGCAGTAGTTTTCTGGCTGCGCTCACGTGCGCCTCTAGTGGCCAAAGTTCATATTATCACAAATGTTCTTGTCATGTTTACAGTAGGACGAAAAATGTTTGCCAATAAAGTTTCCTTTTTAATGCCGTATTTACATTTTGATGACACAAGGACGATCGCTTTTAGCGTGCAAAGACTAAAGTGTTTATTTTCTTTGTTTACGTCCCAAAATGTGGCAAGTATTATTAGCTGTGGTGTGCAAACTTATTTATGATTCCTGTCATTTCAACACCTTGAAAATAAGCTGTAACATTTTTCTCTGGTTATTGATGATTATTATTATTATTATTAGTCGTAACAATCCCCTTGTTTGTACCGACAAAGTGTTCCGTTAGCTTAGCTGCTCGACACACTGCCTAACGACTGTTACTGTCTTTTGTTTATTGCTATTAATATCATCTGTTGTTGCATCTTGTTATTATTCATAATAATATTCATTTTAGTGGGTTTCTGTGCCCAGCAGATTGATCTTGTATAAACAATAAATACATCATTACAGTCTACTTGTGTCATCTTTTACATTAAAAATCATATTCTTGTGAAGCTTAGTAAGAGCTGCATGAAACTGGAAGAACTATTACACAATTTACACACATCACTTCAATTAACGCATGTAGTTGATGAAATCAAATTTTATTAATTTATTGATTGGTTCATATTTTATTTTGGAACAAAAAACGCCAGAAAAATTTGCGCGTTAGTAAAAAGTAAAAATAAATGTCCCATGTTATTCGCCAAGATAGCCGCTAGATGGCGACACAACCTTTTTTATACATTTGTTTTCCTATACTTTATTTATAAAGTTCAACATTTACAAACAAACATATAAACAAGGACAATTAAAACAAGTACAAAAACAGACTATTTCTAGTAATAAAAAAAAATTGTGTTTGATCTTGGACGTCTTTTATTATGAATTTATATGAATATTATTAATTGGTTCATATTTTTATTTTGGAACAAATATCGCCATATGATTTGCGCGTGTTATTAAAAAGTACAAATAAATGTCCCGTGTTATTCTCCAAGGTGGCCGCTAGATGGCGACACAACTTTTTTTTTTTCCTATACTTTTTTTATAAAGTTCAACATTTACAAATAAACATATGAACAAGGACAATTTACGCATATATATAATTTTAATTAATGCATAGTTGGAGGATTTTTCAATGTAGTTGAATGGTTCATATTTTATTTTGGAAAAAAAAACGCCACATAATTTGCGCGTTACTAAAAAGTAAAAATAAATGTCCCGTGTTATTTGCCAAGATAGCCACTAGATGGCGACACAACCTTTTTTATTAATTTTTTTTTCCTATACTTTTTTTATAAAGTTCAACATTTACAAACAAACATATGAACAAGGACAATTCAAACAAGTACAAAAACAGACTATTTCTAGTAAAAAAAAAATTTAAAAAAAAGTTTGTGTTTGATCTTGGACGTCTTTTATTATGAATTTATATGAATATACTAATTAGTTCATATTTTATTTTGGAATAAAAAACGCCACATAATTTGCGCTTTATTAAAAAGTACAAATAAATGTCCCGTGTTATTCGCCAAGATAGCCACTAGATGGCGACACAACCTTTTTTTTTTCTTTCATATACGTTTTTTTTATAAAGTTCAACATTTACAAATAAACATATGAACAAGGACAATTTACGCATATATATAATTTTAATTAACGCATAGTTTGAGGATTTTTCCGTGTAGTTGATTGGTTCATATTTTATTTTGGAACAAATATCGCCAAATAATTTGCATGTGTTAGTAAAAAGTAAAAATAAATGTCCCGTGTTATTCTCCAAGGTGGCCGCTAGATGGCGACACAACCTTTTTTTTCCTATACTTTTTTTATAAAGTTCAACATTTACAAACAAACATATGAACAAGGACAATTAAAACAAGTACAAAAACAGACTATTTCTAGTAAAAAAAAAAATAAAAAAAAAGTTTGTGTTTGATCTTGGACGTCTTTTATTATGAATTTATATGAATATTATTAATTGGTTCATATTTTATTTTGGAACAAAAAACGCCAGATAATTTGCGCGTTATTAAAAAGTACAAATAAATGTCCCGTGTTATTCGCCAAGATAGCCACTAGATGGCGACACAACCTTTTTTATTAATTTTTTTTCCTATACTTTTTTTATAAAGTTCAACATTTACAAACAAACAAGGACAATTAAAACAAGTACAGAAACAGACTTTTTCTAGTAAAAAAAAAAAAGTTTGTGTTTGATCTTGGACGTCTTTTATTATGAATTTATATGAATATTATTAATTGGTTCATATTTTATTTTGGAACAAAAAACGCCACATAGTTTGCGCGTTATTAAGAAGTAAAAATAAATGTCCCGTGTTACTCGCCAAAGTGGCCGCTAGATGGCGACACAACGTTTTTTTTTTTTCTTTCATATACGTTTTTTTATGAAGTTCAACATTTACGAACAAACATATGAACAAGGACAATTTACGCATATATATAATTTTAATTAACGCATAGTTTGAGGATTTTTCCGTGTAGTTGATTGGTTCATATTTTATTTTGGAACAAATATTGCCAAATAATTTGCATGTGTTAGTAAAAAGTAAAAATAAATGTCCCGTGTTATTCGCCAAAATGGCCGCTAGATGGCGACACAGCCCTCGTGGAGCAGCAATGCTTTTTTAATTTTTTTTCATATACCTTTATTTATAAAGTTCAACATTTACAAACAAACATATAAACAAGGACAATTACAACTAGAATATATATATATATATATATATATATATATATATATATATATATATATATATATATATATATATATATATATATATATATATATATATATATATATATATATATATATATATATATATATATATATATATATATATATATATATATATATATATATATATATATATGTAGTAACAAGTTCTGTCAATAGTTTAAATTTGGAACATATCGTTATATTTTTCACAGCTTTTTGGTTGCTAGAGTTTCAAAGTAAAGTTCTAACTCTTTTTTTAAAGGCAGAAAAAAAGAGGTTGTGTACTGAGAACTTGACATTTCTGCTTCTCGGTCAAATGAGGTGAGTGAGTGACGTCATCTGCTCCGAGGGGAACTTTCCCCTTTTCGTTTCCTGTCAGGAAGTTGAGTGAGCTGCTGAAATAATGTTGAAAGTTGTGCTGATGTTAGCATTTTCTC
>NC_084733.1:3764308-3771808 GCF_033978785.1 Entelurus aequoreus | reverse complement strand
AATATATGTAAATATACATACTATTCATATATTGTGTTTAAAATGCATCAAAATTATGTAAATAATTTAAATTACATAAAATAGGCCTTTTTTTAAAAAATGCATTAAAAATATGTACAAATACATAGGATTATGTAAAAAAAAAAAAGACAATTATGTAAAATTGCATAAGAATTATGTTTAAAATGCATTGAAAATAATGTTAAAATATGTTAGCTTATGTAAAAAAAAATATATTAAGTTCTGATAAACACGACACAAAAATTTTTTGAAAAATGCTTCAAAATACATTCATGGTAAAATACGCAAACTATGTTAAGAATTATGCACAATAATATTCCACAAAAATATGCTAAATTCCGTTAAGAAAGTCGTAAAATTAAGTTAAAAATATGTTTGAATAAAATCGAAAAATTGCGTCAATATTATGCAACAAATCTGTTAAAAATACACAAAAAGTTTGTTGGAAAAAAAGTGTTAAATATTATGTAAAATGGGCCTGCTCAATGGGGAGTTGCTATTTTTAGTGGACAATGTCTTTGGTTACGGACCAAAAAGCAAAGCATAGAAAAATGTACGTTGTTAAAAATATTCGGAAGAACATAGCTTGAAAACATCATGTTTAAAATACATTGAAAAATGTGAAAAAATAATTAAATAAATAAATATATTTTTAAATTATGTGAAAAATGAGTACAATTTGTAAAAAAAAAAAAAAAAGCTCAATTCCATTAAATATTATGCAAAACATACATACAATTGCATTAGATATTATGCAAACATTTTAAAAATATATTTAAAATAATGTACAAATACATTCGATTACGTAAAAATATATGTAAATATACATACTATTCAAATATTGTGTTTAAAATGCATCAAAATTATGTAAATAATTTAAATTACATAAAATAGGCCTTTTTTTAAAAAATGCATTAAAAATATGTACAAATATATAGGATCATGTAAAAAAAAAAAAGACAATTATGTAAAATTGCATAAGAATTATGTTAAAAATGCATTGAAAATAATGTTAAAATATGTTAGCTTATGTAAAAAAATATATTAAGTTCTGATAAACACAACACCAAAAAAATTGTTAAAAATGCTGCAAAATACATTCATGTTAAAATACGTAAACTATGTTAAGAATTATGCACAATAATATTCTACAAAAATATTCTAAATTCCATTAAGAAAGCCGTAAAATTAAGTTAAAAATATGTTTGAATAAAATCGAAAAATTGCGTCAATATTATGCAACAAATCTGTTAAAAATACACAAAAAGTTTGTAGAAAAAAAAGTGTTCAATATTATGTAAAATGGGCCTGCTCAATGGGCAGTTGCTATTTTTAGTGGACAATGTCTTTGGTTACGGACCAAAAAGCAAAGCATAGAAAAATGTACGTTGTTAAAAATATTCGGAAGAACATAGCTTGAAAACATCATGTTTAAAATACATTAAAAAATGTGAAAAAATAAATAAACAAATAAATTTTTAAATTATGTGAAAAATTAGTAGAATTTGTAAAATAAAATATGCTCAATTTCATTAAATATTATGCAAAATATACATACAATTGCATTAAATATTATGCAAACATTTTAAAAAATATATTTAAAATAATGTAAAAATACATTCGATTACGTAAAAATATATGTAAATATACATACTATTCATATATTGAGTTTAAAATGCATCAACATTATGTAAATAATTTAAATGACATAAAATAGGCCTTTTTTTTTAAATGCATTAAAAATATGTACAAATATGTAGGATTATGTAAAAAAAAAAGACAATTATGTAAAATTGCATAAGAATTATGTTAAAAATGCATTGAAAATAATGTTAAAATATGTTAGCTTATGTAAAAAAATATATTAAGTTCTGATAAACACGACACCAAAAAAATTGTTAAAAATGCTTCAAAATACATTCATGTTAAAATACGTAAACTATGTTAAGAATTATGCACAATAATATTCCACAAAAATATGCTAAATTCCGTTAAGGAAGACGTAAAATTAAGTTAAAAATATGTTTGAATAAAATCAAAAAATTGCGTCAATATTAATTATGCAACAAATCTGTTAAAAATACACAAAAAGTTTGTAGAAAAAAAAGTGTTCAATATTATGTAAAATGGGCCTGCTCAATGGGCAGTTGCTATTTTTAGTGGACAATGTCTTTGGTTACGGACCAAAAAGCAAAGCATAGAAAAATGTACGTTGTTAAAAACATTCGGAAGAACATAGCTTGAAAACATCATGTTTCAAATACATTTAAAAAATGTGGAAAAATAAATAAATAAATACATTTTTAAATTATGTGAAAAATGAGTAGAATTTGTGAAAAAAAAAAAAGCTCAATTCCATTAAATATTATGCAAAATATACATACAATTGCATTAAATATTATGCAAACATTTTAAAAATATATTTAAAATAATGTACAAATACATTCGATTACGTAAAAAGATATGTAAATATACATACTATTCATATATTGTGTTTAAAATGCATCAAAATTATGTAAATAATTTAAATTACATAAAATAGGCCTTTTTTTTAAATGCATTAAAAATATGTACAAATATGTAGGATCATGTAAAAAAAAAAAAGACAATTATGTAAAATTGCATAAGAATTATGTTAAAACTGAATTGAAAATAATGTTAAAATATGTTAGCTTATGTAAAAAAATATATTAAGTTCTGATAAACACGACACCAAAAAAATTGTTAAAAATGCTTCAAAATACATTCATGTTAAAATACGTAAACTATGTTAAGAATTATGCACAATAATATTCCACAAAAATATGCTAAATTCCGTTAAGAAAGCCGTAAAATTAAGTTAAAAATATGTTTGAATAAAATCGAAAAATTGCGTCAATATTATGCAACAAATCTGTTAAAACACAAAAAGTTTGTAGAAAAAAAAGTGTTCAATATTATGTAAAATGGGCCTGCTCAATGGGCCTGCTCAGCCCTCCATGGAAGAATCTCAATAAGTTCTTCAGAAAACTAAGAAAGATTAATGGAACTCTTAAAAGGTCGTTTACACACTAAAAAAATTTATTAAGTTCTGATAAACACGACACAAAAAAATTGTTAAAAATGCTTCAAAATACATTCATGGTAAAATACGTAAACTATGTTAAGAATTATGCACAATAATATTCCACAAAAATATGCTAAATTCCGTTAAGAAAGACGTAAAATTAAGTTAAAAATATGTTTGAATAAAATCGAAAAATTGCGTCAATATTATGCAACAAATCTGTTACAAATACACAAAAAGTTTGTAGGAAAAAAAGTGTTCAATATTTTGTCAAATGGGCCTGCTCAATGGGGAGTTGCTATTTTTAGTGGACAATGTCTTTGGTTACGGACCAAAAAGCAGAGCATAGAAAAATGTACGTTGTTAAAAACATTCGGAAGAACAAAGCCTGAAAACATCATGTTTAAAATACATTTAAAAATATGTTAAAAAATATATAACTTTAAAGATTATGTAAAAAATGTGTCAAAATATGTAAAATATGACACAAAAATATGCTAAATTCCATTAAAAAATCCGTAAAATTAAGTTAAAAATATATTTGAATAAAATCGTAAAATTTAAGTGAATTATATTTATATAGCGCTTTTCTCAAGTGACTCAAAGCACTTTACATAGTGAAAGCCAATATCTAAGTTACATTTTTAAAGCAGTGTGGGTGGCACTGGGAGATAAAGTGTCTTGCCCAAGGACACAACGGCAGTGACTAGGATGGCGGAAGCGGGGATCGAACCTGCAACCCTCAAGTTGCTGGCACAGCCGCTCTACCAACCGAGCTATACCGCCCCAAAAATTGCGTAAATATTATGCAACAAATCGGTTAACACAAAAGGTTTGTCGAAAAAAAAGTGTTAAATATTATATAAAATATATATACAATTGCATTAAATATTATGCAAACATTTTAACAATATAATTAAAATAATGTAAAAATACATTCGATTACGTAAAATATATAGTATTCATATATTGTGTTTAAAATGCATAAACATGTAAATAATTAAATTACATAAAATATGCTATTTAAAAAAATAAATGCATTAAAAAATATGTACAAATATGTTGGATTATGTAAAAAAAAGACAATTATGTAAACTTGCATAAGAATTATGTTAAAAATAATGTTAAAATATGTTAGATTATGTAAAAAACATATTAAGTTCTGATAAACACGATACTAAAAATGCTTCATTCATGTTAAAATACGTCAAGCATGATAAGAATTATGCACAATAATATGCCACAAAAATATGCTAAATTTTATTTAAAATTCCGTAAAATTAAGTTAAAAATATGTTTGAATAAAATTGTATAACTGCGTAAATATTATGCAACAAATCTGTTAAAAATACACAAAAAGTTTGTAGAAAAAAGTGTTAAATATTATGTAAAATATACATACAATTGCATTAAATATTATGCAAACATTTAAATAATATATATAAAAAATAATGTACAAATACATTCTATTACGTAAAAATATACATAACTATAGTAAGTTTTCCTTGCCCGTATGTGGGCTCTGTACCGAGGATGTCGTTGTGGCTTGTACAGCCCTTTGAGACACTTGTGATTTAGGGCTATATAAATAAACATTGATTGATTGATTGATATTATTCATATATTTTGCATTCAAATTATGTAAATAATAAAATTACATAAAATATGCATTTAAAAAAATAAATGCATTAAAAATATGTACAACAATGTAGGATTATGTTTAAAAAAAAAGACACAATTGTGTAAAATTCCATAAGAATTATGTTAAAAATGCATTGAAAATAATGTTAAAATATGTTAGATTGTGTAAAAAAAATATTAAATTCTGACAAACATGACACTAAAAAAATGGTTAAAAATGCTTCAAAATACATTCGTGTTAAAATGTGTGAACCATGTTGTGCACAATATGTATGTCAAAAGAAAGTTTATTCCCATATTAGCGTCAAATAAAACCACATTTATTCTCCTACAATGAATGAACATGCGCAAGAACAAGGCATGAAAAAGCCATGCAATGACATTTAGGGATGTAAAAGCAGCACAAAAAAGTAGTCAGGATTTGTTCCGGATGAAAATATTCAAAGATTATTTTTGCAAGATTGTCTTCAAAGACCTAACTTGTGATGCGCTGGAATTTTCTACGTTTGTTCTGGCATCTAAAAATATTCCAATCTGTTCTGGATTGTTCCTTTGTTAGCGCTGCCAAAATATCCACTTTTCATCAGGACACTTTTCCCGCACTTTGTTATTTTGAAGATATAATCAGTTTTTTAAAAAAGGGCAGGAAACAGCTGGTTAAACCCACATTTCCGCCTTTGTCAACATGTTCCATTCAATTATTCTAGAACCTTCTACACGCTGCTCATAGCACATATTTATTAGGAATATGCAACAATTATTTACATGACGAACACAGAAAATCATAGCACTTTATGGACAACATGCAACTACGCCCCCCTAGTGGCCAAGAATACCAAAACGTACTAAACTTATTTTCATGAGTTTATCTCTAAAATACTACTGCTTAAAAAACATAATATTGCAACTGTTTCACGACCATATTTACATAAAATAAACTATTGTGAAATTACACTTTTTTGGGGGGAAAAATCATGACAGTGGAAATTATGTGAGGTGATGTTTCTGTTAAATAAAGAAACATCAAGTTTGATAGTGCATGATATGCTGCACAGAAAAAAAATGTTCATGTTTTATATATTATATATTTATTAATGTAAAAAATATAATCTCTTTTCTTTTACCAAAAATCTTCCCTTTTTTAATTGATATCACAATTCTTTTTTTGGTGCTGTAAAACAAGGAATATATATATATTTTTTAAATGGGCTAAAAAGGCATTAATTTACATTAATGTTTAAAATTATGTAAAATTTTACAAAAAATGTTTAAAGATGCATACAAAATATATTACAAATTGTTTAAAAAAAGTTAGATTATGCAAAGACAAATGTAAAATTACATAACACAAACATTATGTTTAAAATACATAAAAAATTTGTGTAAAAATATTTGAAAGATTATGTGAAAAATGCTTAAAATTCATAAAAAATTTAATAACATGGACTCGGTTTAAAATTACATAAAAATATCACTCAAAAATCATGTTGAAAATGAATTAAAAATTATGTTAAAAAAATACATCATGTTATGTAAAAAAAAAATTCACAGTTTGTTTTGTTGCTGTAAAATTAAGAATATATTACTTTAAAAAAGTTGGGCTAAAAAGGCATTCATTTACATTGTTTAAAATGATGTAAAACTTGACACAAAAATGTTAAAGATGCATACAAAATATATTACAAATTGTTTAAAAAAAATTGGATTATGCAAAAACAAATGTAAAATTACATAACGCAAACATTATTTTTAAAATACATGAAATAATTATGTAAAAATATTATGACCAGATTATGTGAAAAATGCTTAACATTTATTTTAAAAAAAATTTAATAACTTGGACTAGGTAAAGCATATGTAAACTTAAATAACAATATCACTCAAAAATCATGTTTAAAATGAATTACAAAATGATGTTAAAAAATACATCATGTTATGTAAAAAAAAAAAAATGTTTCACAGTTTGTTTTGTTGCTGTAAAATGAGGAATATATTACTTTTTTTTTAAAAATGGGCTAAAATGGCATTCATTTACATTGTTTAAAATGATGTAAAACTTGACACAAAAATGTTAAAGATGCATACAAAATATATTACAAATTGTTTAAAAAAAATTGATTATGCAAAAACAAATGTAAAATTACATAACGCAAACATTATTTTTAAAATACATTTAAAAATTATGTAAAAATATTATGACCAGATTATGTGAAAAATGCTTAACATTTATAAAAAAAAATGTTTTAAATAACTTGGACTAGGTAAAACATATGCAAAATTAAATAACGATATCACTCAAAAATCATGTTTAAAATGCATTTATAAATTAGGTTAAAAAGATACGTCATATTATGTAAAATATTACACATAAATTATGTTAAAATGCATTAAAAATATGTTTTTAAAAAATACATCATATTATGTAAAATATTACCCATAAATTATGTTAAAATGCATTAAAATATGTAAAAAAAAATATGTTAAGGATTATGTAAAATATATAAAACATGTTAAAATTGCATACAACGTATTTTTTCAATTGAAAATATATGACTTCATTGCCATAATAATGTCAAATAAAATTGTGGTGATACCACGTTAATTCTCATACAATAAATATTTTAAAATTACATTGAAAAATACAAAAACATTTGTTTTAAATTGTGTAAAAATATGTTAAAAATGTAACTTTAAATAAGTTTGAGAAAATGAGGTAACTGATCTAATTTACCACATTATACATACTGAATTAAATACATTTTTAAGTGTAAAATTGCAACAAAAAAATCCAA
>NC_084733.1:3719308-3759308 GCF_033978785.1 Entelurus aequoreus | reverse complement strand
TCGCCATGGCCGCCACATGACAGCTCCCTCACCCTCGCCCTCGCCATGGCCGCCACATGACAGCTCCCTCACCCTCGCCATGGCCGCCACATGACAGCTCCCTCACCCTCGCCATGGCCGCCACATGACAGCTCCCTCACCCTCGCCATGGCCGCCACATGACAGCTCCCTCGCCATCGCCATGGCCGCCACATGACAGCTCCCTCGCCATCGCCATGGCCGCCACATGACAGCTCCCTCGCCATCGCCATGGCCGCCACATGCCAGCTCCCTCGCCATGGCCAGCGGCGTGTGGACCAGACGTGTTCTGGTCAGCTTCTAAACACACCACCACATGCTCCTTTTTTTTTTTTTTTTTTAAACTTGGTTTGCCAAGTCCAGAAAAGTGTTGATGACAACATTTTATAGAGCCAACATCTGCTTTTACGCTTTCCAACCCAAATACTCTATTTTGAGTCTTTCCTTTAGTCTGCAGAGACTTCCTGAGCAGCATATCATGCACTATCAGGAAGCAAACAGCAACACAAACATGGCCGTGGCTCATTTTTAGTTATCTATTCCGTGGAGTTGATTCATTTGACAGCCAAACGTTGCTATTTTGCTGTGAAAAGCTGAAGCAGAAGGTCACCAAAATAAAAGCTCTTCATTTTGATCAGATGGGACATTCTCTGTCACGCGCCAGCTAACCTCAGACGACTTCGCCCAGTTTCCTGTTATTGAAGAACTCCCCGTTGCTACGGCGACTGGCCTAACAAACAGCCAGCGGTCGTCAAGGACAACGCAGTGTTTGTTTACCGGCTAATTATTGTCATCCGCTACAACTAAAGTGCAATACACTTATCGGATTTTTGAACTAGTTCTCATTGGAAATCAGCTGCTAACTTAAGTGTGTGTGTGTGTGTGTGTGTGTGTGTGTGTGTGTGTGTGTGTGTGTGTGTGTGTGTGTGTGTGTGTGTGTGTGTGTGTGTGTGTGTGTGTGTGTGTGTGTGCTATAAAACATATAATTTGTCCTTTTTACATAATTGCAACAGTTTTTGTGTGTGTGTGCTCGCGCACAGGGTGCGTGTGATGCGTCAGTGCGTTAGATTTGTGGCAGAGGGTGCTTGTAGTTAATGCATGCTGCATGCTGCTCCTGCTTGCTACTCTCTGCTTACAGCTATCGCCACCAGCTAGCCCCTGGGTGGGTGAAAAGAGGAGCCGAGTGCGTAAGCCTTCTCCTGCTGGTACAAAGCCTCTCCACCACCAAGACTCCTGTGGTGCCTCCTCGTGGCCACGCACGGTAAACTGCGTCTTTGCGGACGCAGGCTAAACTGTAGGGGATCTCGGAGCAGCAGTGGGCCCCAGAGGCGAGACGTGCAGGCCCACCGGTGTGTGGACACGCCCTGGCGTCCGCCAACCACTGCCCCATCTATGGGTTAAATAGTGTTTGTGGGCCTGGCTCGCAGGGTGTAGTGATGCGTCTAGTGCAGCATGCTAGAGAGACGTTGCATGTAGGGATGCATGTGACGCATAGCTCCTGCCGCTGACTGACCCAGCTGGGTAAAGGAAGCCGAGTGCGTAAGCCTTCCGAGGTCAGTACATAGCCTCTCCTTCACTAAGACCCCTCACCTTGCCTCCTCGTGGCAGCATACAGTATTTGGAGTCTCGCGACTTCAGGCTAAAAGGTAGGGGATCGACCCGCTGCCTTGCGGGTAAGTCCAGGAAGACAAGGGCTAGGGGAGCACACCCTGAGAGAAAAGCACCGTGATGGAGGCACACGTAGGCGGGCCACGACAGACTGAGGGTTCCGGCGGCCTCCTGCAGCTATGAAGAGGTGCTGGTTGTCCTGGGTTTCCCCCTTGCCACTAGGCTCCATCTCTTTGTGGCGAAGATAGTGCGGCTGGGAACTGTGCACCCCCAGAGGCACTTAAAACATATCACCGCACAGGTCTCTGCTTCTGACCTTGGTGGATCCAGAACAGCAATTGGATTCTGAAGCACAAAGTCTGACGGCGTCAGGATGTCTGATAACGGGGGCAGGTTAGAATGAACTGGGAGCTTCTAGTCAGATCCCTGCACGTCAGCGATACAGGGCTATAATGGTCGCTATCAGCTGGGAATTGAGTGGCAGCTGATTTCGGCAGACCCCTGTATGACTGAGCAGCCCTATTTAGGAGCCACACTGCTCACCCCAAAGTTGGGGGAAGGCCTAGAAAAGGTGGCCTAAACATTGCCCACTCTTCATACCCCGGGTAGGATACCGCACCTACCGGGACATTCCACTACCGCGGTCGAAAAACAAAAAATAAACAAGTTCCCCTGAAATTGGCTACATGGAACATTAGAACCCTCCTGGACAAAAACCCTGACAGGCCGCAAAGAAGAACTGCGCTTGTTGCTGCTGAGCTCAGACGTTATGGTATTGACATCGCCGCCTTGAGTGAGACCAGACTTCTGGATGAGGGATCCCTAAAGGAAGAAGGCCAAGGTTATACATTTTTCTGGAAGGGTTACCCTACAGAAGGTCCGCATCACCATGGTGTTGGTTTGGCAATAAAAAACAGCCTGCTACCCAGTTTCACTGAAACACCTACCGGCATAAGTGAAAGACTCATGTCTGTCCGTATTCCCCTTGCAAAACACCGCTACGCAACTCTTCTCAGTGCCTATGCGCCAACTTTACCATCCGAGAATGAGGCAAAGGACCGTTTCTACCAGGAACTAGATGAGGCCCTACAGCGCATCCCTAGCAGTGACAAAATCCTCCTGCTTGGTGATTTTAATGCCAGGGTGGGGAAAAACCACCTTATATGGAAAGGAGTGATTGGGAAGCACGGTATCGGGAAGGTCAACAGCAATGGCATGAGGCTACTCAGTCTCTGTGCTGAGCATGACCTGACAATCACCAACACAATCTTCCAACAGAAAAATAAACACAAGGCTTCCTGGATGCACCCACGATCCAAGCAATGGCATCTGCTGGATTACGTCATCGTGAGACGCAAGGACACCAAGGACGTGCACATCACCCGTGCAATGCGAGGTGCTGACTGCTGGACTGACCACCGCATGATTATCTCCAAGTTGCGAGCGTCAGTACGTCCCCCTGTTCGTCTCCGAAAAATTGGAAAGAAGCGGTTGGACTGTGCCCGGCTTGAAGCAGACGAGGCCCGGAACAGCCTTCGATCCTCCATTGCAGGGAAGCTGCAGGAAATCGACCCCTTCCTGAGCCCTGAAGGCAGTGTTGATGACAACTGGACCTGCCTTAGCTCAAAGCTCTATGAGGCTGCAGCCGAGTCTATTGGCTACCGCCGTAGGAGGCATCAGGACTGGTTCGACGAAAATTCAGAATCCATCAGAACCAAACTGGACACCATGCACAAGGCCCATAACGCAGCCCTGAACAACCCTACATCCGTCAGGCTAAAGCAGCACTGGAGAACATCAAGGAAGGAGGTACAGTCTGTTCTACGAAAACTGAAAAATGACTGGTGGACTGACAAGGCTCAAGAAATTGAACATTTTGCAGTGAAGAACGACATGCACAACTTCTATAATGCTGTGAAAACCATCCATGGCCCCAGGAACTCCTCTCTCTCACCGGTGAAGTCGGCTGATGGCTCAACCCTCATAAAGGACCAGAAACAAGTTGTGGATAGATGGGCGGAACACTTCCAGACACTTTTAAACCAACCTGCCACCCCTGATCTGGCAGTGCTGGATGAGCTGCCCAGCTACCAAACTATTGAAGAACTGGATCTTCCACCAACCTTCTCTGAAGTCCTGGCTGCAATTAGGTCACTTAAGAACAACAAGACCCCTGGCCCGGATGGCATCCCTGCAGAGATCCTTAAACAGGGAGGCTATCTCTGTACCAGAGCAATTTTCCATTATATTGCTGATATATGGAAGCGCGGAGCAGTCCCCCAGCAATGGCGGGATGCAAATGTTGTAACCATATATAAAGGGAAGGGTGAGAAGTCTGTCTGTGGCAATAGTAGAGGAATATCCCTCCTGTCTGCTGCCGGCAAGGTTCTAGCCAAAGTGATGCTGTCAAGACTCATACAGAGCATAACGGAACACCTGTTGCCTGAGTCTCAATGTGGCTTCAGGAAAAATCGCAGCACTGTGGATATGATCTTCACAACACGCCAGCTACAAGAGAAGTGTCGGGAACAACATCAAGATCTATACATGGCGTTTGTGGACCTATCAAAGGCTTTTGATACGGTCAACAGAGACTTGCTCTGGGCGGTCCTTCTCAGGGTTGGTTGCCCGCGGAAGTTTGTAAACATCCTGCAAAGTTTCCACGAGGGGATGATGGCTCAGGTGACAACAGGAGGACATGAGTCTAGGCCTTTCAAGGTATCCACAGGTGTCAGACAGGGCTGTGTGCTGGCACCTGTACTATTCAACATCTTCCTCATGAGTGTCACCTGGCTACTGCACAAAGAAGTTGAGGGAAGCAGTGGTGTGCTGGTGGATTACAGGTTGGATGGAAGCTTATTTAACATCAGAAGGCTGCAGGCGGCTACCAAGGTCAAAACTGTGAACATCGTGGAATTACAGTATGCTGATGATTGTGCCTTCGTGGCACATACATCAGAGGCTTTGCAGGCGACGTTAACAGCTGCTGTGAAGGCCTATAGTAGACTGGGTCTCACTGTGAACACTGTAAAGACGGAAGTACTGTGCCAGTGGAACTCCCCTCCGCCAACTCGACCACCATCACCTGTCTTTAACATCGATGACAAGCCCCTAGCAATAGTCCCAGACTTCAAATATCTTGGGAGCATCCTCTCCGAAAACTGCAGCATGGACAATGATGTTCAAAATCGAATCAGGTCTGCCTCAGCCTCCTTTGGTAGACTGCGTAAGAGGGTGTATGTGAACAAAGACCTCAGCATACGTACCAAGGTGGCAGTCTACCAAGCCATCTGTGTCTCCACACTATTATATGGCTGTGAAGCTTGGACCCTGTATCGCCGCCACATCCAACAGCTGGAGAACTTTCACATCAAGTGTCTCCAGCGGATCCTTGGGCTGACATGGCGTGATCGTGTACCACACACGGAAGTCCTGAGTAAAACTGGTACCAAGAGCATGGAGGCCACTTTTCTCCAGTACCAACTGCGATGGGCCGGCCACACCATCAGAATGTCAGTTGATAGACTTCCGCGACAACTGCTGTATGGTCAACTTCATCATGGCCAGAGATCTGCAGGTGGCCAAAAGCGGAGATATAAGGACCAACTGAAAATAACTCTCAAGAGGTGTGGAATACAGCACACACAGCTGGAAAGCTCTGCCTCAGATCGCCCTCTCTGGAGGCAACTCTGCCATGCAGGCCTTCAACATTTTGAAGAGGAGAGAAGCGCAGCGAGGGAAGGGAAACGCCAGAGGAGGAAGATGGGCCCTGCAGCCAAGACCACAACAAACACTGACTTCATATGCCCCCATTGCAATAGACCATGTGGCTCTCGTATTGGACTTTTTAGTCACCTCAAAACTCACCAATAGAAGAAGTGGAAGTCATCATCGGATACGATGGACTACCATAAGCAAGTAAGCAAGTGTGTGTGTGTGTGTGCGTGTGTGTGTGTGTGTGTGTGTGTGTGTGTGTGTGTGTGTGTGTGTGTGTGTGTGTGTGTGTGTGTGTGTGTGTGTGTGTGTGTGTGTGTGTGTGTGTGTGTGTGTGTGTGTGTGTGTGTGTGTGTGTGTGTGTGTGTGTGTGTGTGTGTGTGTTTGCCCACAGATGCAAAGACCATCTCAAACAACAGGAGCACAGACAAGCCGAGGCAGGTAGGTGGGGTTCAAACAGTGCATGATATGCTGCACGGAAGGAAAGTGAAACAAAGTGTGATAGTGCATGATATGCTGCACGGAAGGAAAGTGAAACAAAGTGTGATAGTGCATGATATGCTGCACGGAAGGAAAGTGAAACAAAGTTTGAAAGTGCACGACAGTGGGTACGAGAAGTATTCAGGCCCCTTTAAAATGTTCACTGTTTCATTGCAGCCATTTGCTGAAATCAAACATGTGGATTGTGTTTCTTAGTCGTGCACACTCAGCACCCCTACAGGACAGAAACAAACAGAAATGTAAAAAAGTTAGCAAATGTATTCAAAATAAAAAACTCAAAAATCATATTTACATTATTTAAACCCTTTGTTCAGTTCTTAGTCGATGTACCTCTGGCATAATTTACAGCCTCAAGTCTTTTTCAATACCATGCCACACACTTGTTACTTTGTTCAGTTCTTAGTCGATGTACCTCTGGCATCATTTACAGCCTCAAGTCTTTTTCAATACCATGCCACACACTTGTTACTCTGTTCAGTACTTAGTTGATGTACCTCTGGCATCATTTACAGCCTCAAGTCTTTTTCAATACCATGCCACACACTTGTTACTTTGTTACTTTGTTCAGTACTTAGTCGATGTACCTCTGGCATCATTTACAGCCTCAAGTCTTTTTCAATACCATGCCACACCCTTGTTACTTTGTTACTTTGTTCAGTACTTAGTCGATGTACCTCTGGCATAATTTTTTTGTCCTGTCCAGCTTCTCAGGCAAATCATATAGTTGATGAAGATGCCCATATCGGCTGTTCAGATTTACTTGACAAAAGAGAAGTGTAGGATCAAGATTTTTGGAGCTCTTTGTTCAGTGGATCAGATGTTTGATGAAGCTTTGTGTCTATCTACCACCACTACTGTTTTCTGTTTATTTGTTACTGACTGTGGCAGGACACCTCTGCCTCTGTTTCACTTTATGTTGCTGGTAAATAATATGGTTGTAGTAGTAGGCTAAAGTTAAATTATTTAGTATGCACTAATTAAAGGGGCAGAGCTTTAAGAGACATTTTAGCTTTCATATTTTATAAGATATATTTTTTTGTAAGAACCACAATTAATAAATATATTTCAGTGAATAACTTATTGTTCAAATCTGTATATAAATATGTACATAAAGTGTTGTAATTATATTGTAAAATGGATGGATGGACGTTTAAAACAAAACTGTTATTAATTAGTAAGTATACATTTTTTTAGCCTTTTTAGACAAAATCATATCATTGTAGTAAATTATGCAAAATTACTCGATGATTTAATGGTGACCACGCCCATAGCCACGCCCCCACCGCCACAGGTATCTTGGCAGTTTATGGGAAACACTGCACTTGATATTCTTGTTTCAAGCATGTTTTACTCAATATAGCTCATCAAATCTCAGCTGTAATATCTTACTGAGATCATTTAGGAGCAAAACACTTAAAACAAGTAAAACACTCTAACATAAAATCTGCTTAGTGAGAAGAATTATCTTATCAGACAGAAAATAAGCAAATATCACCCTTATTTGAGATATTTCATCTTACTTAGATTTCACTTTTTGCAGTGTGAAGTGTCTTGCTCAAGGACACAACGGACATGACTAGGTTGGTCGAAGCTGGGGATTGAACCAGGAACCCTCAGGTTGTGTCACACACCTGTTCTATTCAAAAGGGTCAAAGGACAACATTGTCGCCATGGTGATGGCTTTATCAGGCCGAGCAAAGTCTTCACGCCAGAGTCAGCCAATTATTTTGTGTCCTCATGAGATAGATTGAAAAGGGACGCACTGAACAATCCACGCGCTTTATCGTAATTCCAGTGACGAGTACTCATTTCCATCTCGTCTACTTTGACTACGACGATGCTTTTGTTAGCGCCTCTGCAAATATTTGTAGGTCAAAGCAACGAAGTTGTGTAAACACGGACACACCTTCTCGGTCACGCGCGCCGCAAACAAACGCTGTTACCGTGGAAACCAAATAGTTGCGTCACCTTGGGAAAACGTTTGTCATCGTGGAGTAAAAGCGTGTTTCAATAAGAAAAATAACCACGACACTTGTATGCGGTGTTGTTTGGAAGAACAATGCACAAGATATTTTTAAGGGAAAAGTTTGTTGCCATGCGAGGAGGTTTTTGAATTGGACTTTTTATTTACTAAAATGCAGCAAGCATCAAATGTACAATAAATGACGCACGCAATTCACCCGTAAACAAAACACTTTAATATTCCTTAAAAAAAAAATTTTTTTTTTTTTTAATGTGGTATAATTGCTTGAATTCATTGATTAATAAATGCATTGAACAAGACTTCAGCCTTGATGCATTTACTTGTTCTTAAAATCAGTCACTTTTTAAATTAATCCATTTTAAATTGGATTTTTTTTTACAGAAGAAACCTAATTTGTTCTCAAATTAAACTATTTAGTTGGATTTATTGAGAGTTTTATGTAATTTGTTGGTCTGAATTTATAACAAAAAAAACAATAATCCATCTATTTAAATGTTAAAATATTTAGCATTTCATTTACTTAAATTTTTGTTACAAGACTTCAGCCTTGATGTAATTATTTGTATTTAAAATTAATCATTCCTCTAAAATTCTATATTTTCTATAAAAGTTTTTCTTATGATTTATTATTCTATTTCGTTATTTATTTATTTTGTTTAAAAAAAATTTGATTTGTATTTGAATCAACCTGTATTTATTAAGAATTTAACAAATTGTGTTCTTTTCGTTTGTTTTACTTCAATGAATAAAATAAATTTTGAATTAGATTAATGACATAAAAATATTTAGTACTTCATATATTTTTTGTTTGTTTCAAGAATTGAGCTTTAATGTATTTATTTGCATTTCAAATAAATCATTTTTTATTCAATTTACTAATTCGTCCTAATTTTTTTTTAATTTTAATTTCAGAAATGTATCAAATTTGTTTTTAATATAAACTCTTATCTACTTTATCAAGAATTTTACAAAATGTGTCCTTAAGGGTTTTTTTTGTATCTGTATTTTTTTGTATTGTACTAATAATAATAATCTATTACATGTTGTTAAATGCAAATATTTTTGCTTTTAAATTATTAACAAATTATGTAATTTGTTGTGATTTTAAAAAAACGTAATTTATAAACTGAATCCATTTTTTATGCATTATTACTTAAAACAATTTTATTTTTTAAATACATTTCAATGAATTTGATTGAACACATGTATTTATTTCTATATAATTTATTTAAATTGTATTGTATTTATTTAAGTATTTACTATTTTTTTCTAAATTCTCCTTAAGGGGTTTTTGTATTTGTATTTACTACTACTAATAATAATCTATTATGTGTTGTTAAATGTAAATATTTTGGTTTTAAATTATTAACAAATTATGTAATTTGTTGTGATTTTTTTTTTAAATTATAATTTATAAACTGAATCTAATTTTATGCAGTAGTACTTAAAACAATTTTATTTTTTAAATACATTTCAATGAATTTGATTGAATACATGTATTTATTATTTCTATATCATTTATTTTAATTTTATTGTATTTATTTAAGTATTTACTTCTTCTTTTTTAATTGTCCTTAAGGGGCTTTTGTATTTGTATTTACTACTACTAATAATAATGTAATATGTGTTGTTAAATGCAAATATTTTGCTTTTAAATTATTAACAAATTATGTAGTTTGTTGTGATTTTTATTTATTTATTGTAATTTATAAACTGAATGTAATTTTATGCAGTAGTACTTAAAACAATTTTATTTTTTAAATACAAATGAATTTGATTGAATACACGTATTTATTATTTCTATATAATTTATTTTAATTTTAATGCATTTATTTAAGTATTTACTATTTTTTTAAATTGTCCTTAAGGGGCTTTTGTATTTGTATTTACTAATAATAATAATAATCTAATATGTGTTGTTAAATGCAAATATTTTGCTTTTAAATTATTAACAAATTATGTAGTTTGTTGTGATTTTTATTTATTTATTGTAATTTATAAACTGAATCTAATTTTATGCAGTAGTACTTAAAACAATTTTATTTTTTAAATACATTTCAATGAATTTGATTGAATACATGTATTTATTATTTCTATATAATTTATTTTAATTTTAATGCATTTATTTAAGTATTTCCTTTTTTTTTAAAATTGTCCTTAAGGGGCTTTTGTATTTGTATTTACTACTAATAATAATAATCTAATATGTGTTGTTAAATGCAAATATTTTGCTTTTAAATTATTAACAAATTATGTAGTTTGTTGTGATTTTTATTTATTTATTGTAATTTATAAACTGAATATAATTTTATGCAGTAGTACTTAAAACAATTTTATTTTTTAAATACAAATGAATTTGATTGAATACATGTATTTATTATTTCTATATAATTTATTTTAATTTTATTGTATTTATTTAAGTATTTACTTTTTTTTTTTTAATTGTCCTTAAGGGGCTTTTGTATTTGTATTTACTACTACTAATAATAATCTATTATGTGTTGTTAAATGCAATTATTTTAATTTTAAATTATTAACAAATTATGTAATTTGTTGTGATTTTTTTTAAAATTGTAATTTATAAACTGAATCTAATTTTATGCAGTAGTACTTGAAACAATTTAATTTTTTAAATACATTTTAATGAATTTGTACGGAGCCCCTAAAGCAGGGGTGTCAAACTCAAATACAGAGTGGGCCAAAATGTAAAACTGAACAAAGCCGCGGGCCAAGGTTGAAAAAATTTACCTTTTAATAGGGACCCAAACAAGTTTTGCATTGAATATTGAACAAGCAAGGCTTATTTAACTTTATAGTGACATGCAAAATCGAGTTTCAAATAATAAGTATAATAATTAAAAAATATCAATGGCATATCAAATAAAATTTTAATAAAAATTGAATGCCTTCTGAGGGAAATATCAAAATAAACTTTTTCCACAAGCTAATAATACATTTAAAAAATAAAATAATAATGAATGAATCCAACGTGACTGCTCGCCGTCTGTTCGCTGTTGCGAAAAAGCTAAGTAGCGCTCTATCTGTGTGCTTTTAATTGTTCTACAGCTTTCTTTATCACTTCTCAAACATTTTTAGTGGTACTATTTAACTTGCAAATCACCCGATCTCTGTCCCACCACCCTTTCCTCAGCTAGCTAGCTGCTAAGCTAGCGCGGAGAAAGGCAGCGCCGGTCAGTAAGAAGCTACTCCTACAGACCGCGACCACTTCCCTGAGGACAGCAGGAACTTCACTCGGTGACAGAAAACACTGTGAGTAATGGCTTCCTGCGCGTCTTGCACCATACTCACGGAGAGGTTGGCTCTGCTAGAGGGCCGTGTCCGCCAGTTAGAGCAGAGTAATGTCGTAACTTTAGATGTTGCGGACACATCTGCTAGCGTTAGCTGTAGCGAGCTAACTAGCCCAGCTTGTAGCAGTCCTAAGCGGCCTACAAGCTACGGTGTACCGGTTGAGACGCATAATAGATTTAGCTCTTTAGCTAGTCCTACACCCCAGTCTACCGGGCACCACACCTTAGTTATAGGGGACTCCATCACCCGAAACATAAAGCTTAGCAAACCAGCCACAATAAAGTGTATCCCCGGGGCCAGAGCACCTGACATTGAAGCTAATCTTAGGGAGCTAACTCGCAACAGGCCTAGTAAACACGTACGACAGGCTAATCGCACCACTAATTATGCGAATATAGTTGTACACGTTGGCTCCAATGACACTAGAATGAGACAGTCAGAGATTACAAAGAGAAACATAGCCAGGACTTGTGATCTCGCCAGAAAGATGTCCAGGCATCGAGTAATTGTCTCTGGCCCCCTGCCTGCGAGAGGCAATGATGAGAGATATAGCAGATTAGTCTCGCTTAACAAGTGGTTGGCTAGCTACTGTAGGCAGCAGGGACTAACGTTTATTGATAACTGGCCCTCTTTCTGGGGCAAACCAGGCTTGCTGATGAGAGACGGCCTTCACCCTAACCAGGAAGGCGCCATCATCCTGTCTAGAAACATAGACTACTATTTAAGTCTCACTTGACTGACTACACTAGAGCAAGCCCGGTCACAGGCAATTACAATGTCTGTTAGTCCGGGTGAGGAGTCAGTTAAGCTAGAACTAGCCAGCGCCAGGCTGGATAATCCATGTACGCATAGCAATTCTCTTAGAATAATACACAATTCACATAATGTTTTTTCTGTTGTGTCTGTGTCAGGGGTGGACATGCATTCTACTGAGGTGGCAAATTATGATATGTCCAGTCTATTGCAGCACCAAGCAAACAATCGGAAAATTCCCGTCATATCAATTCCTAGATATGGTCGAAACTATTTAAAGTGCACTACGCATAATAAACGCAACATTGTTAATATTGCCACTACGGATAATCTTAACAAAAACTCGTCAAAACAGCCCAATACCTATAATATGGGCTTTTTAAACATAAGATCATTGTCTCCCAAGGCGTTATTGGTTAATGAGGTCATTAGAGACAACAATCTTAACGTCATTGGTCTTAGCGAAACCTGGCTCAAACCGGACGAATTTTTTGCGCTCAATGAGGCATCTCCTCCTAACTATACGAATGCGCATGTTGCCCGCCCTCTTAAAAGGGGAGGGGGTGTCGCACTAATATACAATGAAAATTTCAACCTTACCCCTAACCTAAATAATAAATATAAATCGTTTGAGGTGCTTACTATGAGGTCTGTCACACCGCTACCTCTCGACCTGGCTGTTATCTACCGCCCCCCTGGGCCCTATTCGGACTTTATCAGTGAATTCTCAGAGTTCGTTGCTGATCTAGTGACGCACGCCGACAATATAATCATAATGGGGGACTTTAATATCCATATGAATACCCCATCGGACCCTCAGTGCGTGGCGCTCCAAACCATAATTGATAGCTGTGGTCTTACACAAATAATACATGAACCCACGCATCGCAACGGTAATACAATAGATCTAGTGCTTGTCAGGGGTGTCACCACCTCCAAAGTTATGATACTTCCATATACTAAAGTAATGTCCGATCATTACCTTATAAAATTTGAAGTTTTGACTCTTTGTCAACAAGCTAATAATAATAATAACTGCTATAGCGGCCGCAACATTAATGCTGCCACAACGATGACTCTTGCTGACCTACTGCCTTCGGTAATAGCACCATTCCCAAATTATGTCGGCTCTATTGATAAACTCACTAACAACTTTGACGATGCCTTGCGTAAAATTATTGATAGTATAGCACCGCTAAAGCAAAAAAGGGCCCCTAAAAGGCGCACCCCATGGTTTACAGAAGAAATTAGAGCTCATAAATTATCATGTAGAAAACTGGAACGCAAATGGCGCGCGACTAAACTTGAGGTTTTCCATCAAGCATGGAGTGATAGTTTAATAACTTATAAACGCATGCTTACCTTAGCTAAAGCTAAATACTACTCAAATCTCATCCGCCTCAACAAAAACGATCCTAAATTTCTGTTTAGTACAGTAGCATCGCTAACCCAACAAGGGACTCCTCCCAGTAGCTCCACCCACTCGGCAGATGATTTTATGAATTTCTTTAATAAGAAAATTGAACTCATTAGAAAGGAGATTAAAGACAACGCATCCCAGCTACAACTGGGCTCTATTAACACAAATACGACTGTATATACGACGGACACTGCCCTCCAAAATAGTCTCTCTATTTTTGATGAAATAACATTAGAGGAATTATTACAGCGTGTAAGTGGGATAAAACAAACAACATGTTTACTTGACCCACTTCCTGGGAAACTTATCAAGGAACTGTTTGTATTATTAGGTCCATCAGTGTTAAATATTATAAACTTATCACTTTCCTCCGGCACTGTTCCCCTAGCATTCAAAAAAGCGGTTATTCATCCTCTGCTCAAAAGACCTAACCTCGATCCTGACCTCATGGTAAACTACCGACCGGTCTCCCACCTTCCGTTTATTTCCAAAATTCTCGAAAAAACTGTTGCACAGCAGCTAAATGAACACTTAGTGACTAACAATCTCTGTGAACCTTTTCAATCCGGTTTCAGGGCAAATCACTCTACGGAGACAGCCCTCGCAAAAATGACTAATGATCTATTGCTAACGATGGATTCTGATGCGTCATCTATGTTGCTGCTTCTTGATCTTAGCGCCGCTTTCGATACCGTCGATCATAATATTTTATTAGAGCGTATCAAAACACGTATTGGTATGTCAGACTTAGCCTTGTCTTGGTTTAACTCTTATCTTACTGACAGGATGCAGTGCGTCTCCCATAACAATGTGACCTCGGACTATGTCAAGGTAACGTGCGGAGTTCCCCAGGGTTCGGTTCTTGGCCCTGCACTCTTTAGTATTTACATGCTGCCGCTGGGTGACATCATACGCAAGTACGGTGTTAGCTTTCACTGTTATGCTGATGACACTCAACTCTACATGCCCCTAAAGCTGACCAACACGCCGGACTGTAGTCAGCTGGAGGCGTGTCTTAATGAAATTAAACAATGGATGTCCGCTAACTTTTTGCAACTCAACGCTAAGAAAACGGAAATGCTGATTATCGGTCCTGCTAGACACCAACATCTATTTAATAATACCACCTTAACATTTGACAACCAAACAATTAAACAAGGAGACTCGGTAAAGAATCTGGGTATTATCTTCGACCCAACTCTCTCGTTTGAGTCACACATTAAGAGTGTTACTAAAACGGCCTTCTTTCATCTCCGTAATATCGCTAAAATTCGTTCCATCTTGTCCACTAGCGACGCTGAGATCATTATTCATGCGTTCGTTACGTCTCGTCTCGATTACTGTAACGTATTATTTTCGGGCCTCCCTATGTCTAGCATTAAAAGATTACAGTTGGTACAAAATGCGGCTGCAAGGCTTTTGACAAAAACAAGAAAGTTTGATCATATTACGCCTATACTGTATATACCTTTATATACATATATACATACCTATACTGGCTCACTTGCACTGGCTTCCTGTGCACTTAAGATGCGACTTTAAGGTTTTACTACTTACGTATAAAATATTACACGGTTTAGCTCCAGCCTATCTCGCCGATTGTATTGTACCATATGTCCCGACAAGAAATCTGCGTTCAAAGAACTCCGGCTTATTAGTGATTCCCAGAGCCAAAAAAAAGTCTGCGGGCTATAGAGCGTTTTCTATTCGGGCTCCAGTACTCTGGAATGCCCTCCCGGTAACAGTTAGAGATGCTACCTCAGTAGAAGCATTTAAGTCCCATCTTAAAACTCATTTGTATAATCTAGCCTTTAAATAGACCCCCCCTTTTTTAGACCAGTTGATCTGCCGTTTCTTTTCTTCTCTCCTCTTCTCCCCTGTCCCTTGCGAGGGGGAGTTGCATAGGTCCGGTGGCCATGGATGAAGTGCTGGCTGTCCAGAGCCGGGGCCCCGGGTGGACCACTAGCCTGTGCATCGGTTGGGGACATCTCTGCACTGCTGACCCGTCTCCGCTCGGGATGGTTTCCTGTTGGCCCCGCTGTGGACTGGATTCCCGCTGATGTGTTGGATCCACTGTGGACTGGACTTGCACAATGTTATGTCAGACCCACTCGACATCCGTTGCTTTCGGTCTCCCCTAGAGGGGGGGGGTTACCCACATATGCGGTCCTCTCCAAGGTTTCTCATAGTCATTCACCGACGTCCCACTGGGGTGAGTTTTTCCTTGCCCGTATGTGGGCTCTGTACCGAGGATGTCGTTGTGGCTTGTACAGCCCTTTGAGACACTTGTGATTTAGGGCTATATAAATAAACATTGATTGATTGATTGATTGAACATTCAAGCCTTGAAGTAGCAAGAGAAAGTGCATGGATAAAACGTTAATTATTGCTCAGTTTGCTACACTGATTTGCTTTAACACTGAATATGGAACAAGAAATGAATGAATGAATGAATGAAATAAGATTATTTCGGTCATATAATCAACCATCAACCATTAACCATTTTGTGTGACCAGTTTAACAGTACACATTTACACACAAAAAGAAAAGAAAAGAAAAAGAATGACCGAAAAAGGAATAAGCTGAAGCCAAAGCTTATATTTGCCTATCCTATACCTCCACACTGATTTGCTTTAAAGGCCTACTGAAAGCCACTACTAGCGACCACGCAGTCTGATAGTTTATATATCAATGATGAAATCTTAACATTGCAACACATGCCAATACGACCGGGTTAACTTATAAAGTGACATTTAAAATTTCCCGGGAAATATCCGGCTGAAACGTCGCGGTATGATGACGTATGCGCGTGACGAAGTCCGAGTAACGGAAGTTATGGTACTCCGTAGAATCCTATACAAAAAGCTCTGTTTTCATTTCATAATTCCACAGTATTCTGGACATCTTTTGCAATTTGTTTAATGAACAATGAAGGCTGCAAAGAAGACAGTTGTAGGTGGGATCGGTGTATAAGCAGCGGACTACAGCAACACAACCAGGAGGACTTTGTTGGAGAGCAGACGCGCTAGCCGCCGACCTCACCTTGACTTCCTACGTCTCCGGGCCGCCAAACGCATCGGGTGAAGTCCTTCGTCCTTCTGCCGATCGCTGGAACGCAGGTGAAAACGGGTGTTGATGAGCAGATGAGGACTGGCTGGCGTAGGTGGAGAGCTAATGTTTTTAGCATAGCTCTGTGCGGTCCGGTTGCTAAGTTAGCTTCAATGGCGTCGTTAGCACAGCATTGTTAACCTTCGCCAGCCTGGAAAGCATTAACCGTGTATTTACATGTCCACGGTTTAATAGTATTGTTGATTTTCTATCTATCCTTCCAGTCAGGGGTTTATTTCTTTTGTTTCTATATGCAGTTAAAGCACGATGCTATCACGTTAGCTCGTAGCTAAAGCATTTCGCCGATGTATTGTCGTGGAGATAAAAGGCACTGAAGGTCCATTTCGCGTTCTCGACTCTCATTTTCAAGAGGATATAGTATCCCAGGTGGTTTAAAATACAAATCTGTGATCCACAATAGAAAAAGGAGAGAGTGGAATCCAATGAGCCAGCTTGTACCTAAGTTACGGTCAGAGCGAAAAAAGATACGTTCATCACTGCCTCTCTAGTCCTTCACTGTAACGTTCCTCATCTACGAATCTTTCATCCTCGCTCAAATTAATGGGGTAATCATCACTTTCTCGGTCCGAATCTCTCTCGCTCCATTGTAAACAACGGGGAATTGTGAGGAATACTAGCTCCTGTGACGTCACGCTACTTCCGCTACAGGCAAGGCTTTTTTTTTAATCAGCGAGCAAATGTTGCGAACTTTATCGTCGATTTTCTCTACTAAATCCTTTCAGCAAAAATATGGCAATATCGCGAAATGATCAAGTATGACACATAGAATGGATCTGCTATTACCGTTTACATTTTAAAAAATCATTTCAGTAGGCCTTTAACATTGAATACGGAACAAGCAACGCTTATACAACTTAATAGTGCAAAATCAACTTTCAAAAAACAAACAAGAAACCATTAATGGCATATTAAATCCAATTTAAACAAAACATGTCATGCCTCTTTTCGATTTGCAGCCTTCTGAGGTAAATATCGACATGAACTTTTTCCACAGGCTAATAAATTTGAAAACAAAATAATGAATAAATCAACCATTCAGACCTTTTTACTGCTCAGTTTGCAACACTAATCTGATGTGCCCAAGCCAGATACCTGGCATCTTTTCTTCGATGCGAGTTTATTAATATTAGTCTGTGAGCTGAGGCAACCTTCATTATTGACAGAAGGTGTTCATCAGTCAGACGTATCCTGTGAAACGTTTTCGTCATCTTCATTGAGGAGAAAAGTTGCTCACATAGATACGTGCTGCCAGTGCCGGCCCGAGCCTCCATGGGGCCCTAAGCGAAATTTGATTTTGGGGCCCTCTATTTCTGCCAATAATATTGATTGTTGATCATTCACACACCTACTATAAACTCATTGCGGCTCTGGCAGTGTTGTTCACATTATCCTATTGTCAGCCTGGCATGTCTTTACAAATGACATGTCATTTATAAAGATATGGGGGTGGCCCAGTTAAGAACATAAATAATACCAATGAATGAACGAATGATGTCCAAAGTGCCACATATGGTTCCTAATCTTAAAATGTAGAAAACATTCAGCTACAAGAGTGGCCTGGGGTTGAACAGTCCAAGTGATAAAGTTTTGTATTTACAGTAAAAGTGTCATCTTGTCTCATCAGTCTTGTACATACTAGTCTTTAATTACTAGTTTATATTTTTAGTTAATTGTTCATATTTAATGTTTACTTTGTACAAAAAGAGCGCAGTCTACTGAAGTTAAATTCCATGTGTTAAACATAACTGGACAATAAAGCTGATTCTGATTCACTTTATTATTTTTGGTAACAAAAACCTAAAACAGCAATGTGCAAAAATAATTCGTAGTGCAAGAAAAACAATAAAGTGCAACAATAAAATCACTTAAATGTATATAAAAAGGAACAAATTCAATTGTACAAAAAAACAACATAATTAAATTAAATATCAAGCAAATACTTAAATAATATTAATGAACAGAGTGACCAGAAACAAGGTAACATAACGGTTTATAAACAAATATAAAGTTACTACATATTAAAACAGGGGTGGGCAATTAATTTTTACCGGGGGCCGCATGAGCAACCCGAGCACTGCTGGAGGGCCACATCGACAATATTTCAATTAAATTTTGCTCAATATTATTTTTGATATACCGTAAGATAAATAGTAATACTAATAATAATAATAATAATAATAATAATAATACTAATAATAATAATAATAATAATTAATAATAATAATAATAATTTCATTTAACCTAAATTAACTTTATACAAAAGCAGATTGCTTTTGATGGTTTTATTTTTAACACTGTCTTACACAACACTTCCTGATGTATAATACAATGCAAAAATGTCCATTTCTGTCACTTTATCCTGCATCCTCTTTAAAAGTCCAACATTTTTCCTCGTCAGATTTGGACAACCATCTGTTGTCACACCTGCCAGCTTGTCCCATTTCAGTCCTAACATGTCCAAACACGCATTTACCCATGTGAACAAGTCATTACCTGGGGTTGTCTCTTTAATTGACTGCATGGCTGCCAGCTACTCCGTGATTTGAAAGTCTGCAGTTATCCCACGTAAGAAGATGAGCAGCTGGGCGGTGTCACGTACATCGCAGCTCTCATCCAAAGCCAGCGAAAAACAGTCAAAGTCGGCCGTTCTGTTCTTCAGCTGAAGCTCCAAGTTTCCAGCGATGGTCTCAACCCGCCTCGTTACAGTGCGTCGGGAGAGTGACACGTTCTCAAATGCGCCCCTCTTCTCCGGGCATATCGGCGCAACAGAGTCCAATAAGCACTCCTTAATAAACTCTTCGCCAGAAAACGCCTTACTTTTTCTGGCGATTTTGTGAGAAATGACGAAACTTGTCCTGATGGCTGCATCTCTGGGGGTGTGAAATATGGCAAAAAGTCCTTTTTGGGTTTGCAGTTTTACCATCAACGCATCAGCCTCCCTTGCGCTCTTCATCAGACAGATTACGGTATTGCACACTCGACATAAATACTTTTTTAAATGTATTTTGTAATTTACGATGGGCCTCACGCGGGCCGGACAGGAACTCACAAAGGGCCGGATGTGGCCCGCGGGCCGCAGAATGCCCAGGTCTGTATTAAAACTATGTAAATGTACATAACGATGTGCAAAAAAATTTTGGGGTAAAAAATCTAAATAAACTACCTTAAATTAAGGTCTTTAATTCACACATTTGACCATCACATCACAGTTTTGTTCCTCTGTTCTTCACCACCCACACCACTCCACCCACCCGCGGGCCAGAGTTTGACACCCATGCCCTAAAGGGCCATGGGGGGGAAAAAAATGTTTATAATTAAAAATGTTTAATTTTTTTTTTCAGACATGTATCTCGTGGGCACGAGAAAGTTTTTATAAAGTTATAAAAAAAAAAAAATTTAATTTGTAATTTTTTTTATTTTATTTTTAGACATGTATCTCGTGCGCACCAGATACATGTCTAAAAAAAAAAAAAAAAAATTATACATTTTTAAAATTTTATTTAAGTATTTACTATTTTTTACTAAATTTACTAAAAAAAATGTTTTCTTTTTTTTATAACTTTATAAAAAGTTTCTCATGCGCATGAGAAAGTTTCTCGTGCGCACGAGATACATGTAAAAAAAATATATATAATAAAAAAAATGATTTTAATACCGGCGGGCCAGATCTAATGTTAATTTGATATTGCCTCAAGGGCCAAATGAAGTTACTCGGCGGGCCAGATGTGGCCCGCGGGCCAGAGTTTGACACCCATGCCCTAAAGGGACATGGGGGGGAAAAAAATGTTTATAATTATTTTTATTTTTTATTTTTTAGACATGTATCTCGTGGGCACGAAAAAAGTTTTTATAAAGTTATAAAAAAAAAAATAATAATAATTTGTAATTTTTATTCATTTATTTTTTTAGACATGTATCTTGTGCGCACGAGAAACTATCTCGTGCGCAACAGATACATGTCTAAAAAAAATAAATAAAATTATAAATTTTTAAAATTTTATTTAAGTATTTACTATTTTTTACAAAATTTACTAAAAAAAAAAGTTTTCTTTTTTTTTATAACTTTATGAAAATTTTCTCGTGCGCATGAGAAAGTTTCTCGTGCGCATGAGAAAGTTTCTTGTGCGCACGAGATACATGTAAAAAAAATATATATAATAAAAAAAATGATTTTAATACCGGCGGGCCAGATCTAATGTTAATTTGATATTGCCTCAAGGGCCAAATGAAGTTACTCGGCGGGCCAGATGTGGCCCGCGAGCCAGAGTTTGACACCCATGCCCTAAAGGGTCATGGGGGGGAAAAAAATGTTTATAATTATTTTTATTTTTTATTTTTTAGACATGTATCTCGTGGGCACGAGAAAGTTTTTATAAAGTTATAAAAAAAAAAAATATTAATTTGTAATTTTTATTAATTTATCTTTTTAGACATGTATCTTGTGCGCACGAGAAACTATCTCGTGCGCACCAGATACATGTCTAAAAAAAAAAAAAAAAAAAGTATACATTTTTTAAATTTTATTTAAGTATTTACTATTTTTTACTAAATTTACTAAAAAAAAAAGTTTTCTTTTTTTTTATAACTTTATAAAAAGTTTCTCGTGCGCACGAGATACATGTAAAAAATATATATATATAATTAAAAAAAATATAAAAATAAAAATTTCCCCCATGTCCCTTTAGGGGGTCCGTAAATTTGATTGAATACATGTATTTATTATTTCTATATAATTTATTTTCATTTTATTGTATTTATCTAAGTATTTACTATTGGTATTTTGGTTAGGTTATACTGTGTTTTTGCCACAGATTTGTTTTCCTGATGCAGTGTTTTATCAATGATTGTTTTGAAGGGTGTGCACCACAATGAGGTTTTGATGTCTTCAGTAGGAGGGAGTAAGAGAGAGAGAGAGAGAGGAATGGAAGGTAAGCCTGTCCCACACTGGCCGTATAAAAGTCAAATAAGTAAGCGTGCGGCACACAAGTGACGACTCGGCGTGTTTATTCATTTGTATTCTTCTCATCTGTGAGACCCGAAGAAGCGAAAAGATGCCAAAGTGTCCCAAATGCAATAAGGAGGTCTACTTTGGTAAGAATTATTTCTTTCACTTCTCTTTGCTGCTTGGCTTCACCAAAAAAAAAAAAAAAAACAGGAAGTTGCTTTCAAACAACATCAACTATAAAAAAGATGTTTCCTACGGGAGCTTAGAGATGACTTCATGTTTAAAAGTGTCGCTAAAAGTAGGATCGTGTCATTCTGCGTTGCCGCACGACACTTTTAACTTTATTTTGTAGAATAATAAAGCTACGGTTTCGTCACTATTGCATCACTTGTTGTGTTGCGACCGAAGATGGTGTAGAATGTCCATCAAAACAAGTAGGTTGTGACATTTGCCTGCAGGCTTTGCTGCTGCAGGAATGTTGCAATGATGGAAGAATGTGTGTGCAACATTGTTGTGTTTGCTCGGGTGGAAAACACACAAAAATGTCTTTTTTCGAGGAAAAAAAAACGGTTTTTGTCTAATAGGAAGGAATGGAAAAATGATTAGTCTGTTACGAGGTCAAACCATGGCCATCTTTCATTGAGCTTCAGTCAGTTAATCCTCATCAAACCGTTACTTAAGTGCACACTTCATGTTTTAAGTACCGGCTGTACAAGTGGAAGAAGAAGTTAAGCACTGCTATTGGCAATCACCCCAAAATATTGTTGAAAAAACAGTGTTGATCTTATTAATAATTTTAATACTTTTTTTTTTTTTTATGTGATACGAATTGTTTGTGTAATATACCAGTATAATATGTTTTTTAATTCAGTATGTATAAATATATACTTTTTTTTTTTTTTTACTATAGTGGCATCCTCTAAATTTAAAAAGTTTATGACATGTTTTATACACCAAGTTTAGTACATCTTATTTGCAATATTTGCTTATTGTAGTAACCTTTTCTAAATAAAAAAATATATATATAATTTTTTTGTGTTGTGTATCAATGCACAAGGATTTATTTTCATTACAAAAAATACATTTAATTAATTAGTGGTTCAATTACTAAATTAGCTCCTTGAAATACATTTTACATATTGATTCTCTCCCACCCTAAAATAATATTGTAACTAGGGCTGCAACTAACGATTAATTTGATAATCGATTAATCTGTCGATTATTACTTCGATTAATCGATTAATAATCGGATAAAAGAGACAAACTACATTTATATCCTTTCCAGTATTTTATTGAAAAAAAACAGCATACTGGCACCATACTTATTTTGATTATTGTTTCTCAGCTGTTTGTACATGTTGCAGTTTATAAATAAAGGTTTATTTAAAAAAATATATATATATATATATATATATATATATATATATATATATATATATATATATATATATATATATATATATATATATATATATATATATATATATATATATATATATATATATATATTTATTTATTTTTTTAAAAGCCTCTGCGCATGCGCATAGCATAGATCCAACAAATCGATGACTAAATTAATCGGCAACTATTTTTATAATCGATTTTAATCGATTTAATCGATTTGTTGTTGCAGCCCTAATTGTAACGTTTTTTTTTTTGAATAATTGTTCCTAAAATACCTGTACAATGTGAGTTTCATTAGTTTGACATTTTCATTAAAAGTGCAATCAAACAGTGGCTCAAATTCTAAATCATCTCCTTCAATTATTTACAAATGTTGAATATCAAAACAATATTATCGTTCTAAAAAATGCTTCCAAAGTCATGCAAGCGTAAAAGCAAGTTAAGCTCTGCTCTTATCCAACGGAAGTACACACAAAAAGCAACTTTAATTTGTATAAATCATTCTTGTTGTTCCGAAATATAATAGGATGTCATGCGGGCGTAAAAAGAAGTGAAGATGTGCTCTTAGACAAAGGTAAATACAACAATACTTAACTGGAATGACAAAAGCATAATGCTTAATTGTCACGTTGCGGATTTACCTCATTTAAAAAATATTTTTTGAGTTATAACAAAGCAGAATAACCGTCAACTTTACAGAAACAATAAATATCTTTGATTGTTAGAAATAATTTTCCCTAAAATGTAGGAAGATTTTTTTTTTTTTTTTTGAATTTTTAAAATTTTATTTTCTTCCAGATTTTGGTTTGTTTTACATCAACATCATGTGTTTTAGGAACTACACAGAGTGGTTTATTTTTCCCTAAAATATAGGTGGACTTTTTTTTGTTGCAGTTTTTTCAGTTGTTTTTTTTTTCTTTTAAACTTTTAAAAGTATATGTTCTTCCAGATTTTTGTTTCTTTTACATCTATTTAATGTGTTTTAGTAACTACACGGGGTGGTTTATATTTCCCTATAATGTAGGTGGATCTTTTTTTTTTTAATTTTTATTTTATTTTATTTAAAACGTTTAAGTATATTTTCTTCCAGATTTTTGTTTGTTTTTCAACAATTTCATGTGTTTTAGTAACTACACGGAGTGGTTTATTTTCCCCTAAATGTAAATTGATTTTTTTTTTTTTTTTTTGCAGGGGTTTTTTTTGTTTTTTATTTAAAACTTTTAAAAGTATATTTTCTTCCACATTTTTGTTTGTTTTACATTAATGTCATATGTTTTAGGAACTACACAAAGTGGTTTATTTTTCCATAAAATGTAGGTGGATTTTATTTATTTTATTTTTGCAGTGTTTTTTTTTTTTATTATTTAAAACTTTTAAAAGTATATTTTCTTCCACATTTTTGTTTGTTTTACATTAATGTCATATGTTTTAGGAACTACACAGTGGTTTATTTTTCCCTGAAATGTAGGTGGATTTTATTTATTTTATTTTTGCAGGGTTTTTTTTTTTATTATTTAAAACTTTTAAAAGTATATTTTCTTCCACATTTTTGTTTGTTTTACATTAATGTCATATGTTTTAGGAACTACACAGTGGTTTATTTTTCCCTGAAATGTAGGTGGATTTTATTTATTTTATTTTTGCAGGGTTTTTTTTTTTTTTATTTAAAACTTTTAAAAGTATATTTTCTTCCACATTTTTGTTTGTTTTACATTAATGTCATATGTTTTAGGAACTACACAAAGTGGTTTATTTTCCCCTAAAATGTAGGTGGATTTTATTTATTTTATTTTTGCAGGTTTTTTTTTTTTTTATTTAAAACTTTTAAAAGTATATTTTCTTCCACATTTTTGTTTGTTTTACATTAATGTCATATGTTTTAGGAACTACACAAAGTGGTTTATTTTTCCCTAAAATGTAGGTGGATTTTATTTATTTTATTTTTGCAGGGTTTTTTTTTTAATTATTTAAAACTTTTAAAAGTATATTTTCTTCCACATTTTTGTTTGTTTTACATTAATGTCATATGTTTTAGGAACTACACAGTGGTTTATTTTTCCCTGAAATGTAGGTGGATTTTATTTATTTTATTTTTGCAGGGTTTTTTGTTTTTTTATTTAAAATTTTTAAAAGTATATTTTCTTCCACATTTTTGTTTGTTTTACATTAATGTCATATGTTTTAGGAACTACACAGTGGTTTATTTTTCTCTAAAATGTAGGTGGATTTTATTTATTTCATTTTTGCAGGGTTTTTTTTTTATTATTTAAAACTTTTAAAAGCATATTTTCTTTGAGATTTTTGTTTGTTTTACATTAATGTCATGTGTTTTAGGAACTACACAAAGTGGTTTATTTTTCCCTAAAATGTAGGTGGATTTTATTTATTTTATTTTTGCAGGTTTTTTTTTTTTATTATTTAAAACTTTTAAAAGTATATTTTCTTCCACATTTTTGTTTGTTTTACATTAATGTCATATGTTTTAGGAACTACACAAAGTGGTTTATTTTTCCCTAAAATGTAGGTGGATTTTATTTATTTTATTTTTGCAGGGTTTTTTTTTTAATTATTTAAAACTTTTAAAAGTATATTTTCTTCCACATTTTTGTTTGTTTTACATTAATGTCATATGTTTTAGGAACTACACAGTGGTTTATTTTTCCCTGAAATGTAGGTGGATTTTATTTATTTTATTTTTGCAGGGTTTTTTGTTTTTTTATTTAAAACTTTTAAAAGTATATTTTCTTCCACATTTTTGTTTGTTTTACATTAATGTCATATGTTTTAGGAACTACACAGTGGTTTATTTTTCTCTAAAATGTAGGTGGATTTTATTTATTTCATTTTTGCAGGGTTTTTTTTTTATTATTTAAAACTTTTAAAAGCATATTTTCTTTGAGATTTTTGTTTGTTTTACATTAATGTCATGTGTTTTAGGAACTACACAAAGTGGTTTATTTTTCCCTAAAATGTAGGTGGATTTTATTTATTTTATTTTTGCAGGGTTTTTTTTTTTATTATTTAAAACTTTTAAAAGTATATTTTCTTCCACATTTTTGTTTGTTTTACATTAATGTCATGTGTTTTAGGAACTACACAGAGTGGTTTATTTTTCCCTGTAATTTAGGTGGATTTTATTTATTTTTTTGCAGTTTTTAAAGTATATTTAGTTAGTTTTTTTTATTGAAAACTTTTAAAAGTATATTTTCTTCCAGAATTGTGTTCGTTTTTCAACAATTTCATGTGTTTTAGGAATGATGACAAACAGGATCATATTAGTTAAACATTCTCACTCTTCTTCTTTTTTTTTTTTTTTTGGAATGTGGACATGTTTCCATTTCCTGGTTTTAACATTCCAATCACAATAAAGGCAAAATAAAAACTCACTTACTTCCTGGTGTGTACTTTAACGTGCATGTTGACTTTATTTACTACAATATTAACAACTTCTACAACATCTTTCTTTCTTTGGATGGAATGTAGCAAGCTGTCCAACACACACACACACACACACACACACACACACACACACACACACACACAATGGCTTTTCCCTTTTTAGCAATGTGTGTGTGTGTGTGTGTGTGTGTGTGTGTGTGTGTGTGTGTGTGTGTGTGTGTGTGTGTGTGTGTGTGTGTGTGTGTGCGTCTACATTGGCTGACCTCCACTTGTGTGTTGATATTGAAGCAGTGAGCAGACGCAATAAAATAAAAAAATTCCTGAGATTTAGACTTTTTTTTATTCTTATCAAAGCTTCCTATCAAGTCGAAAGATGACTTGTCGTCTTTATCGCACTTTATGAGGACATGAAGTTCATATTTGCAACATTCAATCCCCACCCAAACGTCTTTGAACTGTCCTTGTTGGGGTTTAACGTTAATTAGGTCAGGCTGCAGTGCCCCACTAGAGCCAACAGGTGTCGCTGTTTCCACCCCCAAAGAGCGTTGGCGGATTTGACCCCAAGAAAATGGTTTTAGTTCTTTAAAATACTTTTTAATCATCATTATATTTTTGACAGAAATATTACTGCAGAATTTAGTACATTAGAAAATGTATTTTCACTTTATTATTGTTTTCTATAAAAAAATATATATAAAATGTTCTTGAGCTTATTACTTAAAAAAAAAAAAAAGTGATACAAATTGTTTGTGTTATATACCAGTATGTTTTTTAATACAGTATGTAAAGAGATATAATTTTTTTTTTTTTACTTTAGTGGCGTTCTCTAAATTAAAAAAGTTTATGATATGTTTTATATACCAAGTTTAGTACATCTTATTTGCAATATTTGTTTATTGTAGTAACCTTATCTTTTTTTTTTTATACTTTGTAGCACTTTGAGATTTTAACAAATGTAAAGTGCGTTACAAATGCAAATCATTATTATTATTATTATTATTATTATTAAATACATAAAACAAGTATAATGTTTTAATGAATTTATTTATGTAATTATTTTTTAATTAAATAATTAATTTAATTTAAAAAAAAATCTGTTTATCAATAAACTATGATTTTTTTTTCATTAAAAAAATACATTTAATTAATTAGTGGTTTAATTGCTAAATTAGAAATTTTACATATATTGTACATATTTTACAAGAAAATGGTTTTAGTTCTTTAAAATACTTTTTAATCATCATATTTTTGACAGAAATATTACTGCAGAATTTAGTACATTAGAAAACTTTACTTTCACTTTATTATTGTTTTCTATATAAAAAAATATTTAATTTTCTTGAGCTTATTACTTTTTTTAAAATGTGATACGAATTGTTTGTGTAATATACCAGTATAATATGTTTTTTTAATACAGTATGTAAAAATATATACTTTTTTTTTTTTTACTTTAGTGGCGTTCTCTAAATTAAAAAAGTTTATGATATGTTTTATATACCAAGTTTAGTACATCTTATTTGCAATATTTGTTTATTGCAGTAACTTTTTCTAAATAAAAAAAACAAGGATAATGTTTTAATTTATTTATTTATGTAATTATTTTTTTAATTCAATAATTAATTTAATTATTTTTTTTTCTGTTTATCAATACACTATGTTTTTTTTTTCATTAAAAAAATACATTTAATTAATTAGTGGTTCAATTGCTAAATTAGAAATTTTACATATATTGTATATATTTTACAAGAAAATGGTTTTAGTTCTTTAAAATACTTTTTAATCATCATTATATTTTTGACAGAAATATTACTGCAGAATTTAGTACATTAGAAAACTTTACTTTCACTTTATTATTGTTTTCTATTTAAAAAAATATTTAATTTTCTTGAGCTTATTACTTTTTTTTAAATGTGATACGAATTGTTTGTGTAATATACCAGTATAATATGTTTTTTTAATACAGTATGTAAAAATATATACTTTTTTTTTTTTACTTTAGTGGCGTTCTCTAATTTAAAAAAAATTTGGATATGTTTTATATACCAAGTTTAGTACATCTTATTTGCAATATTTGTTTATTGCAGTAACCTTTTCTAAATAAATAAAACAAGGATAATGTTTTAATTTACTTATTTATGTAATTTTTTTTTTAATTAAATAATTAATTTAATTTAAAAAAATTCTGTTTATCAATACACTATGATTATTTTTTTTCATAAAAAAAATACATTTAATTAATTAGTGGTTCAATTGCTAGATTAGAAATTTTACATATTGATTCTCTCCCACCCTAACATAATATTGTAATATATTATAAAAAAACCTGTTTTTATTTAATAATTGTTCTTAAAATACCTGGGAATTTTTATTAGTTTTACATTTTCATTAAAAGTGCAATTAAACAGTGGCTCAAATTATAAATTATCTCCTTCAATTATTTAGAAATGTTGAATATCAAAACAATATTGTAAAACCTTATTTTAAGTAAGTCACTTTTTCCAAACTTTAAATTGTTTAAAAAACAAAACATGTCAGACATGTCTTGAGGAAACTTCCGAAAAGCTCCCTTGGTATTAAATATAATACATTAACTATAATATTATATAGTACATTTGTAATATATATTTAAATTATATTAATTTTTTATCATTATTTTTAATATAATAATTTAGTCATCTTTCCTACATTTTTGAATGTGCGCATTTATTTTACATCAGTATGTTTTTTCTTTTGCTGTATTTAATTATCACATTTAAAATTTAAACAATTGAATAATTTATTTAAATACAGTGCAGTGATTAAATTGCATGAATAACTTATTAAAATATTAAATTCGATATATTCAATTATGCGCAATTGTTCTGAAAGAATCGCCATAGCAACCGGAGAACACAGCAAAAATACTATACGTAGCTCTTCGCTAGTAGCCAGCTCGCGTCAATTTCTTTCTAGAAGTTTCCTAAAGAAGACGTCTGACTTTTTTTTTGGGCAGCGGAGAAAGTGTCGTCGCTGGGCAAGGACTGGCATCGGCCGTGTCTTAAGTGTGAAAAGTGCGGCAAGACGCTGTCCTCTGGCTCTCATGCTGAGGTGAGTCGTGTATTGCGCAACGCAACATTACGAAAAAAACATATTCAAACTTGTCTTCTTACAGCACGACGGCAAACCGTACTGCCACAAGCCTTGCTACAGTGCACTGTTTGGGCCTGGAGGTAAACAACACAACACGGCACACACTATGCAAGCATGTACGGTATCTCATATACATGTGTGTATCTTTTTTTTCTTGCAGGGTTTGGACACGGCGGAACAGAGAGTCACGCTTATTAAGAAGCGGAGGAAGCGAGTGTGACGTCCTGCAGACTTCATCCAGTCATGCAAATAAATACCAAAAATAATCTATAAATAATACTTGCTTTTTCCTCTCTTAGTTCATATCTCCTTTAAATAAAATCCATGATTGTTATCATTATTAGTAGAATGTATGTATAATATATTTATATTATTCATATATTATATATTATATATATAATATATGATATACACCAGGGGTCACCAACCTTTTTGAAAGCAAGAGCTACTTCTTGGGTAGTGATTAATGCGAAGGGCTACCAGTTTGATACACACTTCAATAAATTGCCAGAAATAGCCAATTTGCTCAATTTACCTTTAACTCTATGTTATTATTAATAATTAATGATATTTACACTTAATGAATGGTTTAAAAGAGGAGAAAACACGAAAAAAATGACAATTAAATTTTGAAACATAGTTTATCTTCAATTTCGACTCTTTAAAATTCAAAATTCAACCGAAAAAAAGAAGAGAAAAACTAGCTAATTCGAATCTTTTTGAAAAAATTAAAAAAAGAATTTAAGGAACATCATTAGTAATTTTTCCTGATTAAGATTAATTTTAGAATTTTGATGACATGTTTTAAATAGGTTAAAATCCAATCTGCACTTTGTTAGAATATATAACAAATTGGACCAAGCTATATTTCTAACAAAGACAAATCATTATTTCTTCTAGATTTTCCAGAACAAAATTTTTAAAAGAAATTCAAAAGACTTTGAAATAAGATTTAAATTTGATTCTACAGATTTTCTAGATTTGCCAGATTAATTTTTATTTTTTTTATTTTTTTTATTTTAATCATAATAAGTTTGAAGAAATATTTCTCAAATATTCTTCGTCGAAAAAACAGAAACTAAAATGAAGAATTAAATTAAAATGTATTTATTATTCTTTACAATAAAAAATAAATTTACTTGAACATTGATTTAAATTGTCAGGAAAGAAGAGGAAGGAATTTAAAAGGTAAAAAGGTATATGTGTTTAAAAATCCTAAAATCATTTTTAAGGTTGTATTTTTTCTCTAAAATTGTCTTTCTGAAAGTTATAAGAAGCAAAGTAAAAAAAATTAATGAATTTATTTAAACAAGTGAAGACCAAGTCTTTAAAATATTTTCTTGGATTTTCAAATTCTATTTGAGTTTTGTCTCTCTTAGAATTAAAAATGTTGAGCAAAGCGAAGCCTGCTTGCTAGTAAATAAATAAAATTTAAAAAATAGAGGCAGCTCACTGGTAAGTGCTGCTATTTGAGCTATTTTTGGAACAGGCCAGCGGGCTACTCATCTGGTCCTTACGGGCTACCTGGTGCCCGCGGGCACCGCGTTGGTGACCCCTCATATACACTACCGTTCAAAAGTTTGGGGTCACATGGAAATGTCCTTATTTTTGAAGGAAAAGCACTGTACTTGTCAATGAAGATAACTTTAAACTAGTCTTAACTTGAAAGAAATACACTCTATACATTGCTAATGTGGTAAATGACTATTCTAGCTGCAAATGTCTGGTTTTTGGTGCAATATCTACATAGGTGTATAGAGGCCCATTTCCAGCAACTATCACTCCAGTGTTCTAATGGTACAATGTGTTTGCTCATTGGCTCAGAAGGCTAATTGATGATTAGAAAACCCTTGTGCAATCGTGTTCACACATCTGAAAACACTTTAGCTCGTTACAGAAGCTACAAAACTGACCTTCCTTTGAGCAGATTGAGTTTCTGGAGCATCACATTTGTGGGGTCAATTAAACGCTCAAAATGGCCAGAAAAAGAGAACTTTCATCTGAAACTCGACAGTCTATTCTTGTTCTTAGAAATGAAGGCTATTCCACAAAATTGTTTGGGTGACCCCAAACTTTTGAACGGTAGTGTATATTATATTATTTGTATTGTCTATTGTGAGCGAACTGTGGTGCTGAATTTCCCCCAGGGATCAATAAGTACTCTTTATTCTATTCTATAAACAGTACAGAAGTAGTAGTAGTAGTATTAGTAGTAGTAATATTGTCCATCAGTCCTCAATACTTTATTTTCTGGTATATTATAACCTACTATTATATTTATTTCATTATTATATTTTAATGTCATTTAGTTCATATTTTAAGAGTATTGTTTGACATCAAAATTCATATCTATAGCAGTGGTCCCCAACCTTTTTGTAGCTGGGGACCGGTCAACGCTTGAAAATGTGTCCCACGGACCGGGGGGGATTTTTTTTTTATTTTTATTTTTTTTTTCATAAAGAAATACAATCATGTGTGCTTACGGACTGTATACCTGCAGACTGTATTGATCTATATTGACACACAGTAGTGTTTTTATGTTGATTTAATTTTAAAAAAAAAAAATATATATATTTTTTTTATTTTTTATTTCTTGCGCGGCCCGGTACTAATCGGTCCGCGGACAGGTACCGGGCCGCGGCCCGGTGGTTGGGGACCACTGATCTATAGCACACAATATTACAAAACCCAAAAGCAGGGAAGTTGGCACGTTGTGTAATTCGTGAATAAAAAGAGAATACAATGATTTGCAAATTATTTTCAACTTATATTCAATTGAATAGACTGCAAAGACAAGATATTTCATGTTCAAACTGAGAAAGTTGGTTTTTTTTTGCAAATAATCATTAACTTAAAATTGAGGACTTTTGCACTTTGCATCTTAGATGAGCTCTGGGCCAGCGAAGCCGGCGGCGTTTCTGGGTGTTGTTGATAAATGGCTTTGGCTTTGCATAGTGGAGTTTTAACTTGCACTTACAGATGTAGCGACCAACTGTAGTTACCGACAGTGGTTTTCTGAAGTGTTCCTGAGCCCATGTGGTGATATCCTTTACACACCGATGTCGCTTTTTGATGCAGTACAGCCTGAGGGATCGAAGGTGCCAGGCATTATCATGGCTTACGTGCAGCGATTTCTCCAGATTATCTGAACCTTTTGATGATATTACGGAGCGTAGATGGTGAAATCCCTAAATTCCTTGCAATAGCTGCTTGAGAAATGTTGTTCTTAAACAATTTGCTCAGGCATTTGTTGACAAAGTGGTGACCCTCGCCCCGTCCTTGTTTGTGAACGACTGAGCATTTCATGGAAGCTGCTTTTACACCCAATCATGGCACCCACCTGTTCCCAATTAGCCTGTTCACCTGTGGGATGTTCAAAATAAGTCTTTGATGAGCATTCCTCAATTTTCTCAGTCTTTTTTGCCACTTGTGCCAGCTTTTTTGAAACATGTAGCAGGCATCAAATTCCAAATGAGCTAATGTTTGCAAAAAATAACAAAGTTTTCCAGTTTGAACGTTAAATATCTTGTCTTTGCCGTCTATTCAATTGAATATAAGTTGAAAAGGATTTGTTGTATTCTCTTTTTATTTACCATTTACACACCGTGCCAACTTCACTGCTTTTAGGGTTTGTACAGTACAGTTTCTTTTTTGCTGTGTCACATATATAAAACTTATATAATTGGAGCTGTTTTTTTAATTAATTTTCATCATTACCAATTATTATTACCATTTTTATGAATTTAATTTGTCAACTATATATTCAATTACACTATGTTTTTACACTACATTTACAACAAGAATATCCAGGCAGGGTAGGTCATATTTTATTCTACACACCTAAAGTATTATACGTATATTCAAACGTTTAATTTCTATATTACATGACATGTAAACAACTATATATTTAATGTACAGTAAAGAGTAGTTTTCCAACATGACTTAAAGGCCATGTTTCCAGAGTGTCCCTGAACGTACCACACTGTTACGGTAAGATATGGGTGATATGAGTAATAATAATAATAATATCACTTACCGGCTGCCGTTTTGAAGTTAGTTTATCCTGAACTTGACATTTTCAATGGCAGAGATTAAACATTTGCTTTATTTAAAAAGCGCGGCAAGCATAATGGCGAGAAGGTTAACTTGCGGTCCGCCACTTTAAATGTCCCCGGCAAACTCAGACTCCCTCAAATATTAGGCCGTGTCCACATGTTGTCCTCAAAATCGCACACTTTTAAAAACACTAGACAGCATTAAATAGTTTGTTTTTTTCACTTTGCGGACCATAGATGTAAACACTAAAACTGTGTGGACGACTAAATGGAGAGTTATGGCTCGGCCATGTCTGATGACGTCACCATAATGCGCCGTCGTTTCCATAGTACAATGGTAAACAACACTGGCTTGCTGGCTTTAAACACGCAAAAGAGAGCGCATAGTGCGTTTAAAAGGTAAAATTACAACTACATTCACTCTATAGTTATGAAAAGACGCGTCAATGCGGACTTTGAAGGACGCAGCTGCTCTTACGTTCTACAATTCTGCTGTTAAGCGCCAACAGGCTTTTGGCGGGACATTGAAGTGGACGCCCCCTGCAATCTGCGCATGCGGATGAATCCGAGGAATGCGGAAATGTTACTTTTTATTTAACAACTAAACTCACAAATAGAATTTATTGACAATACACAAACAAATCAAGGCACTTCCAACACATTTCAACATTGCAGACATTTACAGGGTTGAGCGTTCAACATAGTTATACCAACAAACATGTTAAAGAGAGTATAGGTAAGAGACAATACAAACATAAACAAATAAACGTATCTAAAATCACTTTAACTCCTCAATTAAGACAAGAATTTAAGGTATTTTATATTTTCAACTAATTTGAAATCAATAATCCAATGGGAGGATTTGGGTTTCACTTTTAGGAATCGACTTTTTTTTTAATTTATTGTTTTAACAAACCTTTATTTATAATATGCAACATTTACATACAAGCAAATAAATAATAATAATCCTAAAAATAGTACAAAAACAGTACAAAACAGCACCAGGGGGTTAGAATTGTTTTAATTGTTTTTATTTTATAAACATTTATTTATAAATTGCAACATTTACAAACAATTGAGAAATAATAATAATCAAAATAAGTACAGAAACAGTACAAAACAGCGCCAGGGGGTTGTAAACTCAATAAAGTAACTAAAATAGAATGAAATATATACATATATGTATACGTATATATATATATATATATATATATATATATATATATATATACTGTATATATATATATATATATATATATATATATATACTGTATATATATATATATATATATATATATATATATATATATATATATATATATATATATATATATATATATATATATATATATATATATATATATATATATATATATATATATATATATATATGTATATCCATCCATCCATCCATTTTCTACCGCTTATTCCCTTCGGGGTTGCTACAATCGGGCGGAAGGTGGGGTACACCCTGGACAAGTATATATATATATATATATATATATATATATATATATATATATATATATATATATATATATATATATATATATATATATATATATATATATACATACATATATATATATATATATATATATATATATATATATACATATATACATATATGTATATATGTATATATACATATATACATATATATATATATATATATATATATATATATATATATACATATATAAATATATATATATATATACATATATAAATATATATATATATATATATATATATATATATATGTATATGTATATATATACATATATACATATATACATATACATATATATATATACATATATACATATATATATATATACATATATATATATATATACATATATATATATATACATATATATATATGTATATATATATACATATATATATACATATATATATACGTATATATATATACATATATATATATATATACATATATATATATATATACATATATACATATATATATATATACATATATATATATATATATATATACATATATATATATGTATATATATATATATATATATATATATATATATATATATATATATATATATATATATATATATATATATATATATATATATATATATATATATATATATATATATATATATATATATATATATATATACGTTAGGTCAGGAAAAAACACAGAGGCTATTTCAACCCTACAAGTCTGTTTCACAGGTTTCCCTGCTTTTCAGGGGATTTTATTTGAATATATATATATATATATATATATATATGTATTCATTTTTTTTAGACAATGTGATTTGCCTGAGTGGCTAGTAGACACAGAGAGTAACAGGCGGTAGAAAATCAATTAGAAAGGACAGATTTAAAATAATAATAATTACAACAATATTATTTTTTAAATTATTATCATTATTATTATACAATTATTATTTTATTTTTGAATTTTTTTTAATTTTGGACTTCCCGCAGGCTGGATTTTGGATGCTGTCGGGCCGAAGTTTGGGCACCCCTGAATTAGATCATTTCCTGTGGGAAAAAAATAGTTTCTCTTTCCAACTGACTTTTTGGAACTGAGTAATAACGAAAATGGGGTACAAATATATAATATATACAGTAAATATATATAATATATAAATATTTCATATTTATGTATAAGTTATATTTATAGTCTACTTCTTGTAATAGTGTTAGTACGTGTATAACTAGAATTAAAACTGCGTGTGAATGAATTGATATATTTTCCAGTATGAATAATGAAATGAAATGGTGAATGATTCAGGGTCACAGCAGCCTCGGGCTCGCCAATGTGCAGACGGTTGCCACGGCAACAGACACCAACAGGCCCCAACAGACTTGCAGGCCATTGTGTGCGTGCCTGCTCGAAGCACACACACACTCAAACAATATTAAAGCAGCTGTCCTCCGCCCGCCTAAGCAACATAACACACACACCAAACCATAATGTATATGTGGAAATATGAAAATAGAACTTGCGGGAGGAGGCGGGGCTCATCCACGACTCCAAGCCCAGGAAGAGGCCTCGTCGCTGGGGTAGCTCATGAGAGGACAAGGCCTCCGAGCTGGATGTTTTTATGTTATCAATACTGAATTAAAATTAACATTATATATATAAATATATATATATATATATATTTACCTTGGACTGCTGATGTTGTTACAGAACATATTAAGTCGCGCTCTGGTGGACAAACTGTGTAATTACAACACATTTTAAAAAGTATCTCTCCTTTTGCAGCATCATGACATTGGTGCAGGGGTGTCCTAACTTTTTCCACTGAGGGCCTCACACTGAAAAATCCAAACATGCGGCGGATATTTTGATATTTTTCATCTTCAAAACTGGGATGCGAGGGGATGCAAAACAATAACAGTGCAATACTTTTTCATAACATGGTCACTACTGCCTAGTTTCTCTTGTTGTATTCTTATTTTTACTGTTATAGTTTCATTCTTATTGTTGCTTTTTATTTTTAATTCTTATTGTATTATTTTTCTATTTTATTTCCATTCATACCCCTATTATTTACTTTTTAAATTTGATCTCAATCCTGTACAATGCTGCGGGAATTTTAATTTTCCTGAAGGAACTCTCCTGAAGGAATCAATAAAGTACTATCTATTATTATTTTCAGCAATAAAAAAGTACAATTCTCAGGGGTTCAAAAGGTCCCCCACTCATGAAAGTGTTAAAAATAAATCATAAAATATATACATTACATACATATACATATATATGTATTTACTTTCAACGCTTAAATCTCTAGATTAACTTTAGATATATCCGTCGATTATGTTATTATTTTTTTTTAAAAGAAGCCCTTTTTGTCATGGAAAACGTAGTTTTTTATGGCAAACCAAACAAAATATACAATATTTTCTCTAAAAAAAAAATTCTCTGTGGAATATTTGAAGTGAAGACTTCATAACATTGATTTTGATACATTATTTCTCATATATATATATATATATATATATATATATATATATATATATATATATATATATATATATATATATATATATATATATATATATATATATATATATATATATACTTTCAACGCTTACATCTCTAGATTAATTTAAGGTCTATCCGTCGATAAGTTTTTATTTTTGAAAAAAAGAAGCCCTTTTTGTCATGGAAAACATAGTTTTTTATGGCAAACCAAACAAAATATACAATATTTTCTCTAAAAAAAAATTCTCTGTGGAATATTTGAAGTGAAGTTGAGCATTGAATGGGTCAATACTTTATAACATTGATTTTGATACATTATTTCATATATATATATATATGTATATATATATATATATATATATATATATATATATATATATATATATATATATATATATATATATGTATATATATATATATATATATATATATATATATATATATACATATATATATATATACATATATATATATATATATATATATATATATATATATATATACATATATATATATACACATATATATATATATATATACATATATATATATACATATATATATATATATATATACATATATATATATACATATATATATATATATATATATATATATATATACATATATATATATATATATATACATATATATATATACATATATATATGTATATATATATATATATATATATACATATATATATATATATATATATATATATATATATATATATATATATATATATATATATATATATATATATATATATATATATATATATATATATATATATATATATATATACTTTCAACGCTTACATCTCTAGATTAATTTAAGGTCTATCCGTCGATAAGTTTTTATTTTTTTTAAAAAAGAAGCCCTTTTTGTCATGGAAAACATAGTTTTTTATGGCAAACCAAACAAAATATACAATATTTTCTCTAAAAAAAAATTCTCTGTGGAATATTTGAAGTGAAGTTGAGCATTGAATGGGTCAATACTTCATAACATTGATTTTGATACATTATTTAATATATATATATATATATATATATATATATATATATATATATATATATATATATATATATATATATATATATACTTTCAACGCTTAAATCTCTAGATTAATTTAAGGTCTATCCGTCGATAAGTTTTTATTTAAAAAAAAGAAGCTCTTTTTGTCATGGAAAATATAGTTTTTTATGGCAAACCAAACAAAATATACAATATTTTCTCTAAAAAAAAATTCTCTGTGGAATATTTGAAGTGAAGTTGAGCATTGAATGGGTCAATACTTCATAACATTGATTTTGATGCATTATTTAATATATATATATATATATATATATATATATATATATATATATATATATATATATATATATATATATATATATATATATATATATATATATATATATATATATATATATATATATATATATATATATATATATACATACTTTCAACGCTTAAATCTCTAGATTAATTTAAGGTCTATCCGTCGATAAGTTTTTATTTTAAAAAAAGAAGCTCTTTTTGTCATGGAAAACATAGTTTTTTATGGCAAACCAAACAAAATATACAATATTTTCTCTAAAAAAAAAAAAGTTTCTTAGTGGAATATTTGACGTGAAGTAATTTGAGCATTGAATGGGTCAATACTTCATAACATTGATTTTGATACATTATTATTTTTAGCAATGACAGCTTTGTTTTCGTCACCATTGCAACTTTTCCTTGATACATTCCACCTGTTTGCGCTTTTATTAAAACAAAATTTTGTAATAGTAATTTTAACACTTTTAGCGCTGTATTAAAGTTTACTAGTTTTTAATTATACTAATTAATTGTATAAGACGGATTTGAACATTGAGGAAAAACATTGCCTTAACACGTCCCAAGTAAATTCCGACCTTTTACTTGTATTTTTTTTCTCAAAATATTCCGTCTTTAATGCATTTCAATGATTTTATACTTTTAAAGTCTCACTGAAAACATTGCGCGTTTTGTGCTGAGCGCTGCAACGGCGCCCTCTGGTGCATTGTTGTGGAACTGCAATGACGTCAGAAGCAGCGCTTGACATACAAAATGAAAAACACTTTTAATATTTAAACAGTGCGTGGTAAAATATATATGAATGATGAAAACACAAACGTGGTAAGGAATAAAGTCCAAATAAAAAGAAATAAGTTACACCGACTAATAAAAATCACAAAGATTCATTTTTCCAACCGTTAGTGTGAAGATAGCATAGAAAGTATGCACACATTCATATATATATATATATATATATATATATATATATATATATATATATATATATATATATATATATATATATATATATATATATATATATATGTATATATGTGTGTGTGTATATATATATATATATAAAATATATATATATATTTTTTCATCTAAAAAAAAATATACATATATATATATGTATATATATATATATATAAAATATATATATTTTTTCATCTAAAAAAAAAATATATATATATATATATATTTTTTTTTAGATGAAGAAATATATGTTTTATATATATACATATATATACATATATATATATATATTTTTTTTTCTATCTAAAAAAAAAATTATATATATATATATATTTTTTTTTTA
>NC_084733.1:3691808-3716808 GCF_033978785.1 Entelurus aequoreus | reverse complement strand
TTCTAATAATAATAATACTTCTAATAATAATAATAATACATCTAATAATAATAATAATAATACAAATGTGTGTTGAGATTCCAGGGGGTCCAAAGTGCTAAAAGTGGGCGTGGCTTGGCAATAGTCAGCAAAAAAAAACTCATTGCAGTTTTGATTGGCGTGACAGACCTCTTGGAAAATGGCATTTGTGCTGCTTCACACACACACACACACACACACACACACACACACACACACACACACACACACACACACACACACACACACACACACACACACACGCACACGCACACGCACTCGCGTCCCTGAAGATGCCCTCCAAGTCCTCATGTCCTTCCTTGCCACTGCCAGTAGTCGTCCTCGCCACTGTCCGTGGAGGCGTCATCGTCGTCCTCCTCCTCGCTGTCTCCGCCCGCCGGCCGGACTCCGTTCTGTTGCCGGGCGACCATGAGTGCCGCGGCGGTGGCGGCCTGAGCGGCGGCGGCGGCGCGGTCCTCCGCCTCCTTCTGGCGCAGGGCGGCGGCCTTCTTCTCCTGCTCGGCGTGACTCTTCATGTGGGCGCTGCGACTCTTCACCTTGTAGAAGATCCTGCGGAGGGGAAGGAAAGGTCAGAGGTCGGAAACCAGCAGACGTTCCCCGCCGCCGGAAAAGTTAGCATGTTGACATTTCCACACAAGTTGAGGGAAATGTAGGATGATGTCATCAAGATATTACTCAAGTAGCATGTCGAGAACAATTAGGCTGCTTTAGTACTATTTTCATTGAAAATGACATACCATAATAACTACACACACACACACACACACACACACACACACACACACACACACACACACACACACACACACACACACACACACACACACACACACACACACACACACGTAAGCGAGTGTATAGCGTGAAGTTCACCAAGTTAGCATGACAAACAAGGATGCTATGTTAAAGTGAAATGTAAAAGTAAACACGCCGAAAAAAAGTTAGCCCGCTGGAAAATTTAGCATTCTGAAAAATAGTTAGCATGTTGGTAAAAGTTATCAATGCGGGAGGATTTAGGATGTAGGGAATATTTAGCATGTTGGAACAAGTTAGCATGTTGGAAAAAGTAAACACACCGAAAAAAGTTAGCCTGCTGGAAAATTATGCATTCTGAAAAAAATAGTTAGCATGTTGGTAAAAGTTATCAAAGCAAGAGAAGTTAGCATGTAGAGAATATTTAGCATGCGGGGGAAAAAGTTAGCATGTTGGAAAAAGTAAATTTGCTGAAAAAAGTCCGCATGAAGGAAAAGTTAGCACGTTGGGAAATAGTTTGCAACACCAAAAAAAGTTAGCCCGCTGGAAAAGTTGGCATTCTGAAGAAAAAAAAAGTTAGCTTGTGGGTAAAAGTTATCAATGCGGGAGAAGTTAGCATGCGGTAAAAAGTTAGCATGTTGAAAAAAAGTAAACATGCTGAGAAAAGTCAGCATGCAGGAAATGTTAGCATGTGGAAAATGGTTAGCATGCTGGAAAAAGTTAACACATGGAAAAAAGTTAGCCCGCTAGGAAATGTAGCATTCTGAAAAAAAGTTAGCATGTAGGGAAAAGTTGTGAATGCGGGAGAAGTTAGCATGTAGAGAATATTTAAGAACCGGGGAAAAGTTAGCATATTGGAAAAAATAAACATGCTGAAAAAAGTTAGCATGCTGGAAAAAAAATTGTATGCGGTAAAAAGTTAGCATGCTGTAAAAAGTAAACACACCGAAAAAAGTTAGCCCGCTGGAAAATTTAGCATTCTGAAAAAAGTTAGCATGTGGGGAAAAGTTATCAATGCGGGAGAAGTTAGCATGTAGAGAATATTTAGCGTGTTGGAAAGTTAGCGTTTTGGAAAAAGTAAACATGCTGAAAAAAGTGAGCATGCAGGAAAAGTTAACATGTGGAAAATACTTAGCATGCTGGAAAAAGTTAACACATGGAAAAAAGTTAGCCCGCTAGGAAATGTAGCATTCTGAAAAAAAGTTAGCATGTAGAGAATATTTAACATGCGGGAAAAATTTAGCATATTGGAAAAAATAAACATGCAGAAAAAAAGTTAGCATGCGGAAAATGGTTAGCATGCTGGAAAAAGTAAACACATTGACAAAAGTTAGCCCGCTGGAAAATTTAGCATTCTGAAAAAAGTTAGCATGCAGGAAAAGTTAACATGTGGAAAACGGTTAGCATGCTGGAAAATATTTAGTATGCGGTAAAAAAGTTAGCGCGCTGGTAAAAGTTAACACGCTGGAAAGAAATAGGAGGCGGGAATAAGTTAGCATGCTAAGTAAGTTAGCGTGTGAGGAAAGTTATGTGTTAGTTGGTGGAACCCTCAACTTGTCATTCCCATTTGCTGACTTAGTTCAAAGTGCTACTAAAGCGTTAGCACTAGTAAGTTAGCGACATGCAGGTGCTAACGGTTGCTAGGACACGGATAGCACCTGCTCTGGGATGGTTACGTAACAGGAAGTAGACGACTCACCTGCTCTGGGATGGTTACGTAACAGGAAGTAGACGACTCCCCTGCTCTGGGATGGTTACGTAACAGGAAGTAGACGACTCACCTGCTCTGGGATGGTTACGTAACAGGAAGTAGACGACTCACCTGCTCTGGGATGGTTACGTAACAGGAAGTAGACGACTCACCTGCTCTGGGATGGTTACGTAACAGGAAGTAGACGACTCACCTGCTCTGGGACGGTTACGTAACAGGAAGTAGACGACTCACCTGCTCTGGGACGGTTACGTAACAGGAAGTAGACGACTCACCTGCTCTGGGATGGTTACGTAACAGGAAGTAGACGACTCCCCTGCTCTGGGACGGTTACGTAACAGGAAGTAGACGACTCCCCTGCTCTGGGACGGTTACGTAACAGGAAGTAGACGACTCACCTGCTCTGGGATGGTTACGTAACAGGAAGTAGACGACTCACCTGCTCTGGGATGGTTACGTAACAGGAAGTAGACGACTCACCTGCTCTGGGATGGTTACGTAACAGGAAGTAGACGACTCACCTGCTCTGGGATGGTTACGTAACAGGAAGTAGACGACTCACCTGCTCTGGGACGGTTACGTAACAGGAAGTAGACGACTCACCTGCTCTGGGACGGTTACGTAACAGGAAGTAGACGACTCACCTGCTCTGGGATGGTTACGTAACAGGAAGTAGACGACTCCCCTGCTCTGGGACGGTTACGTAACAGGAAGTAGACGACTCACCTGCTCTGGGATGGTTACGTAACAGGAAGTAGACGACTCACCTGCTCTGGGACGGTTACGTAACAGGAAGTAGACGACTCACCTGCTCTGGGATGGTTACGTAACAGGAAGTAGACGACTCACCTGCTCTGGGATGGTTACGTAACAGGAAGTAGACGACTCACCTGCTCTGGGACGGTTACGTAACAGGAAGTAGACGACTCACCTGCTCTGGGACGGTTACGTAACAGGAAGTAGACGACTCACCTGCTCTGGGATGGTTACGTAACAGGAAGTAGACGACTCCCCTGCTCTGGGACGGTTACGTAACAGGAAGTAGACGACTCCCCTGCTCTGGGACGGTTACGTAACAGGAAGTAGACGACTCACCTGCTCTGGGACGGTTACGTAACAGGAAGTAGACGGCTCACCTGCTCTGGGACGGTTACGTAACAGGAAGTAGACGGCTCACCTGCTCTGGGACGGTTACGTAACAGGAAGTAGACGACTCACCTGCTCTGGGATGGTTACGTAACAGGAAGTAGACGGCTCACCTGCTCTGGGACGGTTACGTAACAGGAAGTAGACGACTCACCTGCTCTGGGACGGTTACGTAACAGGAAGTAGACGACTCACCTGCTCTGGGACGGTTACGTAACAGGAAGTAGACGACTCCCCTGCTCTGGGACGGTTACGTAACAGGAAGTAGACGACTCACCTGCTCTGGGACGGTTACGTAACAGGAAGTAGACGACTCACCTGCCACATTTCTTGCAGGGAAACTCTCCCTCGGGGCCGGCGGGCACCTTGCTGGCTGTGGGCGGGGCCGTCCTGGCGCCGTCCTTGTGCTGCTTTTTGGGGCCGGGAGGGTGTGGACGAGGGGCGGAGCCCAAGCCAGGAGGCGGCGGCTTGTCTCTCTCGATGATGTCATCCTGAGTTCTCATGATCAGGACAGTTGTGAGCTGCCATGACATGTGAAGTAAATGAGCATAGTTGCTATAGCGATGAATGTCCACTGGAGGGCAGCAGACACACTCCGCATCTACACCAGCAAGTCAAGCAGAGTTCATAGAAACTAAACTGCTAACTTAATTTAACCTAACCTAACGTATCTTAAGATAAACAAACCCTAACCTAAACTAACCAAAGCTAAACTAACCTAACATACCTAACCTAAAATAATCCCTAATTTAACTTGACCTAGCCTTACCAAACAATAACCTAGCCTGACTTAACCAAACCCTAACGTAAGCTATCTTAGGTTAACCTACCCTAACTTAAGGTAAGCTAAGCTAACCTACCCAATCCTAACTTGACTTAACCAAACCCTAACCTCTAACTTTAAATTAAGTAGTTAAAATGTAGGTAAATAGTTCAATTAAACTTAACTTAACCGACCTAACCTAAGCTAACTTAATTTAACCTAACCTAACTTATCTTAAGATAAACAAACCCTAACCTAAACTAACCAAAGCTAAGCTAACCTAAAATACCTAACCTACAATAAACCCTAACCTAACTTGACTTAGCGTTACCAAACAATAACCTAGCCTAATTTAACCAAACCCTAACCTAAGCTATATTAGGCTAACCTACCCTAACTTAAGGTAACCTAAGCTAACCTACCCTATCCTAACTTGACTTAACCTAACCCCTAACTTTAAGTTAAGTAGTTAAAATGTAGGTAAATAGTTCAATTAAACTTAACTTAACCGACCTAACCTAAGCTAACTTAATTTAACCTAACCTAATTTATCTTAAGCTAAACAAACCCTAACCTAAACTAACCAGAGCTAAGCTAAGCTAACATACCTAACCTAACATAATCCCTAACCTAACTTGACCTAGCGTTACCAAACAATAACCTAGCCTAATATAACCAAACCCTAACCTAAGCTATATTAGGCTAACCTACCCTAACTTAAGGTAACCTAAGCTAACCTACCCTATCCTAACCTGACTTAACCAAACCCTAACCTCCAGCTCAAGTTAAGTAGTGAAAGTTTAGGTTAAGTAGTTAAAGTTAGGTAGTTAAAGTAAAATTTAATTTTAATTTAAGTAGTTAAAATGTAAGTAAAATAGTTAAAGTTAAACTTAACCTTAACCTAACCTAAGCTAACTTAACCTAACCTAAACTAACCAAAGCTAAGCTAACCTAACCTTACTTGACATGTCGTAACCAAACAATACCCAAACCTAACTTAACCAAAACCTAACCTAAGCTATCTTAGGCTAACCTACCCTAACTTAAGGTAGCCTAAGCTAACCTACCCTATCATAACCTGACTTAACCAAACCCTAACCGAAGATAACTTATGCTAACTTAAGATAACCTATCCTAAGCTAAACTTAAACTAACTTAACCAAACCCTAACCTAAGATAATTGACTTTAACCTAACCTAACCCACCCTACTCTAAACTAACCTAACCCAAGATAAACTAACTTTCTAGTACTTTTTGACATTGACAAGACATGATGTCATTTTGTCAAATCATGACATCATCAATCATCCTCGCCACTCACGTTGTCGGCGGACGGCAGCAAGAGCCCGCCTCCGGGAGGGCCGACTTCCTGTTTCCTGTCAGCTGACTCGTCCTGCTTCCTGCTGTCTTCCTGCTGCTGCTGCTGCTGAGAGACCTGCAAGGACGAGGGTGGACTTTTGGAGACACCACCACGTATCCCGCCCGCCATCTGACTCGCCGCTCAAACTTTTTGTGTTCTACGTGTACATTTGTGACTGACCTTGTGCTCCGCCGCCACCTCGGCGTGGATCTCCGACGTCGCGGCCTCGCCGTAAAACGCCGTCCCGTTACGTCCCGTCTTGACGTGCTTCTTGTGGGAGTAGTAGAACTCTACACACTGTGCCACCGTCTTGCTGCTCACCTGTCACAACAACACTAACCTAGTTAACACTAACCTACTCACCTGGCACAACACTAACCTAGTTAACACTAACCTACTCACCTGTCACAACACTAACCTAGTTAACACTAACCTAGTTATGTTGCTGCTCATCTGTCACGACACTAACCTAGTTAACACTAACCTACTCACCTGTCACAACACTAACCTACTCACCTGCCACAACACTAACCTAGTTAACACTAACCTAGCTATGTTGCTGCTCATCTGTCACAACACTAACCTAGTTAACACTAACCTACTCACATGTCACAACACTAACCTAGTTAACACTAACCTAGTTATGTTGCTACTCACCTGTCACAACACTAACCTAGTTAACACTAACCTACTCACATGTCACAACACTAACCTAGTTAACACTAACCTAGTTATGTTGCTGCTCACCTGTCACGACACTAACCTAGTTAACACTAACCTACTCACCTGTCACAACACTAACCTACTCACCTGCCACAACACTAACCTAGTTAACACTAACCTAGCTATGTTGCTGCTCACCTGTCACAACACTAACCTAGTTAACACTAACCTACTCACCTGTCACAACACTAAACTAGTTAACACTAACCTACTCACCTGTCACAACACTAACCTAGTTAACACTAACCTACTCACCTGTCACAACACTAAACTAGTTAACACTAACCTAGTTATGCTGCTGCTCACCTGTCACAACACTAACCTAGTTAACACTAACCTACTCACCTGCCACAACACTAACCTAGTTAACACTAACCTAGCTATGTTGCTGCTCACCTGTCACAACACTAACTTAGTTAACACTAACATACTCACCTGTCACAACACTAACCTAGTTAACACTAACCTACTCACATGTCACAACACTAACCTAGTTAACACTAACCTAACATGCAACTATCATTATTATTATCATTATTACATGCAAGCTGATATCACACTGATCTCCGATATCAATATCGTAGCGGGACACCACTAATAAATATGATTGCTTGTACCGCAGGTTGTATCGGACATTTGCGATACCTGATCTTTTGCTGGTATTGAACTGATATCCAATATTAATGTCGTATCTGGACACCACTAATAAATATGATTGCTTGTATCGGACCTTGTATCGGCCATTTTACATGCAAGTTCATACCATCCGAAATTTGATATTTTGCTGGTATCGAACTGATATCCGATATTAACATCAAATTGGGACACCACTAATCAATATGATTGCTTGTACCGCAGGTTGTATCGGACATTTGCGATACCTGATCTTTTGCTGGTATTGAACTGATATCCGATATCAATGTCGTATCTGGACACCACTAATAAATATGACTGCTTATATTGTATATTTTACATGCAAGCTGATATCAGACTGATCTCCGGTATCAATATCTTAGCGGTACACCACTAATAAATATGATTGCTTGTATCGGACCTTGTATCGGCCATTTTACATGCAAGTTTATATCATCCAAAATTTTGTATTTTGCTGGTATCGAACATCTAAGTGGGACACCACTAATAAATATGATTGCTTGTACCAGAGGTTGTATCGGACATTTTACATGCAAGTTCATATCATCCAAAATTTGATATTTTGCCGGTATCGAACTGATTCCCAATATTAACATCTAATTGGGACGCCGCTAATAAATATGACTGCTGGTACCGGAGGTTGTATCGGAGATTTTACATGCAAGTTCATATCATCCAACATTTGATCTTTTGCTGGTATTGAACTGATATCCAATATCAATGTCGTATCAGGACACCACTAATAATTATGACTGCTTATATTGTATATTTTACATGCAAGCTGATATCAGACTGATCTCCGATATCAATATCGTAGCGGGACACCACTAATAAATATGATTGCTTGTATCGGACCTTATATCGGCCATTTTACATGCAAGTTCATACCATCCAAAATGTGATATTTTGCTGGTATCGAACTGATATCCGATATTACCATCTAATTGGGACGCCGCTAATAAATATGACTGCTAGTACCAGAGGTTGTATCGGACATTTTACATGCAAGTTGAAGTCATCTGATATCTGATCTTTTGCTGGTATTGAACTGATATCCGATATCAATGTCGTATCTGGACACCACTAATAAATATGACTGCTTATATTGTATATTTTACATGCAAGCTGATATCAGACTGATCTCAGATATCAATATCGTAGTGGGACACCACTAATAAATATGATTGCTTGTATCGGACCTTGTATCGGCCATTTTACATGCAAGTTTATATCATTCGAAATTTTGTATTTTGCTGGTATCGAACATCTAAGTGGGACACCACTAATAAATATGATTGCTTGTACCAGAGGTTGTATCGGACATTTGCGATACCTGATCTTTTGCTGGTATTGAACTGATATCCAATATCAATGTCGTATCGGGACACCACTAATAAATATGACTGCTTATATTGTATATTTTACATGCAAGCTGATATCACACTGATCTCAGATATCAATATCGTAGCGGGACGCCACTAATAAATATGATTGCTTGTATCGGACCTTGTATCGGCCATTTTACATGCAAGTTCATATCATCCAAAATTTGATATTTTGCCGGTATCGAACTGATTCCCGATATTAACATCTAATTGGGACGCCGCTAATAAATATGACTGCTAGTACCGGAGGTTGTATCGGAAATTTTACATGCAAGCTGATGTCATCTGATACCTGATTTTTTGCTGGTATTGAACTGATATCCGATATCAATGTCGTATCGGGACACCACTAATAATTATGACTGCTTATATTGTATATTTTACATGCAAGCTGATATCAGACTGATCTCCGATATCAATATCGTATATGGACAACACTAATCAGTACGACTGCTTGTATCGGCGCTTATATCGAACATTTTAAGCAAACTGACATAATCTGATACTTGATCTTTTGCTGGTATCGGACTGATATCAGATATTAACATTGAATAAATATGATTGCTTGTACCGGAGGTTGTATCGGACATTTACGATACTTGATCTTTTGCTGGTATTGAACTGATATCCAATATCAATGTCGTATCGGGACACCACTAATAAATATGGCTGCTTATATTGTGTATTTTACATGCAAGCTGATATCAGACTGATCTCCGATATCAATATCGTAGCAGGACACCACTAATAAATATGATTGCTTGTATCGGACCTTGTATCGGCCATTTTACATGCAAGTTCATATCATCCAAAATTTGATATTTTGCTGGTATCGAACTGATTATTAACATCTAATTGGGACGCCGCTAATAAATATGACTGCTAGTACCGGAGGTTGTATCGGACATTTTACATGCAAGCTGATGTCATCTGATACCTGATCTTTTGCTGGTATTGAACTGATATCCGATATCAATGTCGTATCTGGACACCACTAATAATTATGACTGCTTATATTGTGTATTTTACATGCAAGCTGATATCAGACTGATCTCCGATATCAATATCGTATATGGACAACACTAATCAGTACGACTGCTTGTATCGGCGCTTATATCGAACATTTTAAGCAAACTGACATAATCTGATACTTGATCTTTTGCTGGTATCGGACTGATATCAGATATTAACATTGAATAAATTTGATTGCTTGTACCGGAGGTTGTATCGGACATTTCCGATACCTGATCTTTTGCTGGTATTGAACTGATATCCAATATCAATGTCGTATCTGGACATAACTAATAATTATGACTGCTTATATTGTATATTTTACATGGAAGCTGATATCAGACTGATCTCCGATTTTAATATCTTATCAGGACAGTACTAATAAATATGATTGCTTGTATCGGACCTTGTATCAGCCATTTTATATGCAAGTTCATATTATCTGAAATTTGATATTTTGCTGGTATCAAACTGATATCTGATATTAACACCAATTTGGAACACCACTAATAAATATGACTGCTGGTACTGGAGGTTGTATCGGACGGACATTTTACATGCAAGTTCATATCATCCGAAATTTGATATTTTGCTGGTATCGAACTGATATCCGATATTAACATCTAAGTGGGACACCACTAATAAATATGACTGCTGGTACCGGAGATTGTATCGGACATTTTACATGCAAGTTCATATCATCCAACATTTGATCTTTTGCTGGTATTAGACTGATAGCCGATATTAACATCTAAGTGGGACACCACTAATAAATATGACTGCTGGTACTGGAGGTTGTATCGGACATTTTACATGCAAGTTCATAATATCCGAAATTTGATATTTTGCTGGTATTGAACTGATATCCGATATTAACATCTAAGTGGGACACTACTAATAAATATGATTGCTTGTATCGGACATTTCTGATACTTGATCTTTTGCTGGTATTAGACTGATAGCCGATATTAACATCTAAGTGGGACACTACTAATAAATATAATTGCTTGTATCGGACATTTCTGATACTTGATCTTTTGCTGGTATTGAACTGATATCCAATATCAATGTCGTATCAGGACACCACTAATAAATATGACTGCTTATAGTGTGTATTATACATGCAAGCTGATATCAGACTGATTTCTGATATCAATATCGTATCAGGACACTAGTAATAAATATGACTGCTTATATTGTGTATTTTACATGCAAGCTGATATCAGATGGATTTCTGATATCAATATCGTATCAGGACACTACTAATAAATATGATTGCTTATATCGGACATTTCTGATACTTGATCTTTTGCTGGTATTGAACTGATATCCAATATCAATGTCGTATCGGGACACCACTAATAAATATGACTGCTTATAGTGTGTATTATACATGCAAGCTGATATCAGACTGATCTCCGATATCAATATCGTATATGGACAACACTACGACTGCTTGTATCGGCGCTTACATCGAACATTTTACAAGCAAACTGATATCATCTGATACGTGATCTTTTGCGGTTGCCGGACCGATATCGATATGAACACGGGATGAAAACATGACTGCTGGCGTGTAAGACACTTGATATCAACGCGGCTGGACATGTGTGGCTTTAAAAGTCAGATGTTGTGATGTCACTTCCTGTTTGCTCACCAGCTTCTGCACCATGAAGAAGTCCTTCTTGTGGCCGCTGATGCCTTTGTTGAAGTGACGTCTCTCTATTGCCGACCAGCTGTCTGAACCTGACATGTTGTTGTTTACACAACAAGAAAGAAGGAATGTTAGTAGCAGACATGTTGTTGTTTACACACACAACAAGAAAGAAAGAAGGAATGTTAGTAGCAGACATGTTGTTGTTTACACACGCAACAAGAAAGAAGGAATGTTAGTAGCAGACATGTTGTTGTTTACACACGCAACAAGAAAGAAAGAAGGAATGTTAGTAGCAGACATGTTGTTGTTTACACAACAAGAAAGCAGGAATGTTAGTAGCAGACATGTTGTTGTTTACACACACAACAAGAAAGAAGGAATGTTAGTAGCAGACATGTTGTTGTTTACACACACAACAAGAAAGCAGGAATGTTAGTAGCAGACATGTTGTTGTTTACACACACAACAAGAAAGCAGGAATGTTAGTAGCAGACATGTTGTTGTTTACACAACAAGAAAGCAGGAATGTTAGTAGCAGACATGTTGTTGTTTACACAACAAGAAAGCAGGAATGTTAGTAGCAGACATGTTGTTGTTTACACACACAACAAGAAAGAAGGAATGTTAGTAGCAGACATGTTGTTGTTTACACAACAAGAAAGCAGGAATGTTAGTAGCAGACATGTTGTTGTTTACACACACAACAAGAAAGAAGGAATGTTAGTAGCAGACATGTTGTTGTTTACACAACAAGAAAGAAGGAATGTTAGTAGCAGACATGTTGTTGTTTACACACACAACAAGAAAGAAGGAATGTTAGTAGCAGACATGTTGTTGTTTACACAACAAGAAAGAAGGAATGTTAGTAGCAGACATGTTGTTGTTTACACACACAACAAGAAAGCAGGAATGTTAGTAGCAGACATGTTGTTGTTTACACACACAACAAGAAAGAAGGAATGTTAGTAGCAGACATGTTGTTGTTTACACAACAAGAAAGCAGGAATGTTAGTAGCAGACATGTTGTTGTTTACACACACAACAAGAAAGAAGGAATGTTAGTAGCAGACATGTTGTTGTTTACACAACAAGAAAGAAGGAATGTTAGTAGCAGACATGTTGTTGTTTACACACACAACAAGAAAGAAGGAATGTTAGTAGCAGACATGTTGTTGTTTACACAACAAGAAAGAAGGAATGTTAGTAGCAGACATGTTGTTGTTTACACACACAACAAGAAAGCAGGAATGTTAGTAGCAGACATGTTGTTGTTTACACACGCAACAAGAAAGAAAGAATGTTAGTAGCAGACATGTTGTTGTTTACACAACAAGAAAGAAAGAAGGAATGTTAGTAGCAGACATGTTGTTGTTTACACACACAACAAGAAAGAAGAAGGAATGTTAGTAGCAGACATGTTCATCAACCTTACAACACACACACTTCATGACCATGACAATAAACAATGGCCGTGCTGTCTCCTGCTAGTGTGGGGGGATTAAATAAGACTCTTCTTCTCAGACGCCATGTTGACCTCACAGTCCTTCTTCTCTCTCTCTGGTGCAGCTGCCATCACTCACTGGCACCTTCATGGCAGCTAAACAATCCACTCATTCACATGAATACCATTACTTCTCTGGCTTTGAAGCTAGTGTTGCTAATCTAGCATGAAGTTAAAAGGTTATGTTAGCATGTAGCTCACATAGCTATGCTAGTGTTGTTCACCTAGCATGAATGTTAGCATGCACTGTAGCTCACATAGCTACACGCTCTCCCTGACCACCTGAGGGCACCACAGACTGTGGATGCTTTTAAAAAAGGCTTAAAAACCTTTCATTTAAAAAAAGCCTTTTTTTTTTTTTTTTAGATATATGCATACTTGTTTAGCTATTTGGCTGTTCTAGTTTTTTATTTTTTTTATTTTTTAGTATCTTTTAATTTTTTATTTTATTTTTTTTATTTTTTTTTTAATACACTGTAGCACTTTGAGGTTGTTTACTCAATGTAAAGTGCTTTTTACAAATAAAATCTATTATTATTATTATTATTATAGCTATGCTAGTGTTGTTAACCTAGCGTGAATGTTAGCATGTAGCTCACATAGCTATGCTAAAGTTACTAACCTAGCATGATGTTACACTCAATCAATGTTTATTTATATAGCCCTAAATCACAAGTGTCTCAAAGGGCTGCACAAGCCACAACGACATCACACTGTAAAGTTAAAATTTGTGTACAAGTATGTTTTTAACACATTGATTTTTTATACATTGATTTTTTCTGCACTGAGTTTTTGTACACAATTTTTTTTATAAAATGCTTTTTTTATACATTGAATTTTTTACACTGAATTTTTATACAAATACTTTTTCAACACGTTGATTTTTTATACATTGAATTCTTCTGCAGTGACTTTTTATACACTAAATTTTTTGAAACGATTTTTATACATTTTAATTTTTTACACGGAATTTTTATACAAAGATTTTTTTAACACATTGATTTTTTATACATAACATTTTTCTGCACTGACTTTTTATACACAACATTTTTATAAAATTATTATTTATACATTTTAATTTTTACACTGACATTTTTTACACTAATTTTTTATACAAAGATTTTTTTTGACACATTGATTTTTTATACATTACATTTTTCTGCACTGACTTTTTATACACAAATTTTTTAATAAAATGCATTTTTATACATTGAATTTTTTACACTGACATTTTTTACACTGAATTTTTATACAAAGATTTTTGTAACACATTGATTTTTTATACATTTAATTTTTCTGCACTGACATTTTATACACACATTTTTTATAAAACGATTTTTATACATTTAATTTTTTACACTGACATTTTTTACACTGAATTTTTATACAAAGATTTTTTTAACACATTGATTTTTTTATACATGTAATTCTTCTGCACTGACTTTTTATACACTAAATTTTTATAAAACGATTTTTATAAATTTTTATTTTTTACACTGAATTTTTATACAAAGATTTTTTTTAACACATTGATTTTTTATACATTTAATTCTTCTGCACTGACTTTTTAATACACCCAATTTTTATAAAATTATTATTTATACATTTTATTTTTTACACTGACATTTTTTACACAGATTTTTTACACAAATGTTTTTTTAACACATTGATTTTTTTATACATTAAATTTTTCTGCACTGACTTTTTATACACAATTTTTTTATAAAATGTATTTTTTACACTGACATTTTTTACACTGAATTTTTGTACACATTTTGTTAACACATTGATTTTTTATACATTAAATTTTTCTGCACTGACTTTTTATACACAATTTTTTTATAAAATGTATTTTTTACACTGACATTTTTTACACTGAATTTTTGTACACATTTTGTTAACACATTGATTTTTTATACATTTAATTCTTCTGCACTGACTTTTTATACACACATTTTTTATAAAATTATTATTTATACATTTTATTTTTTACACTGACATTTTTTACACTGATTTTTTATACAAATGTTTTTTTAACACATTGATTTTTTTATAAATTGTTCTGCACTGACTTTTTATAAAATTATTATCTATACATTTTATTTTTTACTTTGACATTTTTTACACTGATTTTTTATACAAAGATTTTTTTTGACACATTGATTTTTTATACATTACATTTTTCTGCACTGACTTTTTATACACAAATTTTTCATAAAAAGTATTTTTTACACTGACATTTTTTACACTGAATTTTTGTGCAAATATTTTTTTAACACATTGATTTTTTTATACATTTAATTTTTCTGCACTGACTTTTTATACACAATTTTTTTTAATAAAATGCATTTTTATACATTGAATTTTTTTACACTGACATTTTTTACACTGAATTTTTATACAAAGATTTTTGTAACACATTGATTTTTTATACATTTAATTTTTCTGCACTGACTTTTTATACATACATTTTTTATAAAACGATTTTTATACATTTAATTTTTTACACTGACATTTTTTACACTGAATTTTTATACAAAGATTGTTTTAACACATTGATTTTTTATACATGTAATTCTTCTGCACTGACTTTTTATACACTAAATTTTTATAAAACGATTTTTATAAATTTTTATTTTTTTACACTGACATTTTTTACACTGAATTTTTATACAAATATTTTTTTTAACACATTGATTTTTTATACATTTAATTCTTCTGTACTGACTTTTTATACACTAAATTTTTATAAAATTATTATTTATACATTTTATTTTTTACACTGACATTTTTTACACTGATTTTTTACACAAATATTTTTTCAACACATTGATTTTTTTATACATAAAATTTTTCTGCACTGACTTTTTATACACCATTTTTTTATAAAATGTATTTTTTACACTGACATTTTTTACACTGAATTTTTGTACACATTTTGTTAACACATTGATTTTTTATACATTTAATTCTTCTGCACTGACTTTTTATACACACATTTTTTATAAAATTATTATTTGTACATTTTATTTTTTACACTGACATTTTTTACACTGATTTTTTATACAAATATTTTTTAACACATTGATTTTTTTATAATTTTTTCTGCACTGACTTTTTATAAAATTATTATCTATACATTTTATTTTTTAAACTTACATTTTTTACACTGATTTTGTATACAAAGATTTTTTTTTGACACATTGATTTTTTATACATTACATTTTTCTGCACTGACTTTTTATACACAAATTTTTCATAAAAAGTAATTTTTACACTGACATTTTTTACACTGAATTTTTATACAAAGATTTTTGTAACACATTGATTTTTTATACATTTAATTTTTCTGCACTGACTTTTTATACACACATTTATTATAAAATGTATTTTTTGCACTGACTTTTACACTGAGTTTTTGTACAAATATTTTTTTATGCCATCGAGTTTTTATACATTAAATTTTTCTGCACTGACTTTTTATACACAATTTTTTTTAATAAAACGCTTTTTTGTACATTGAATTTTTTACACTGAATATTTATACAAAGCCTTTTTTTTAACACATTGATTTTTTTTTATACATTTCATTCTTCTGCACTGACTTTTTAAACTCTAAATTTTTGTAAATGATTTTTATACATTTTTATTTTTTACACTGACATTTTTTAAACTGAATTTTTATACAGAGATTTTTTTTAACACATTGATTTTTTATACATTAAATTTTTCTGCACTGACTTTTTATGCACACCATTTTTATAAAATGTATACACAAATTTAGTATAAAATGCATTTTTTACACTGACTATTTTCACACTGAATTTTTATACAAATATTTTTTAACACATTGATTTTTTGTACATTTAATTCTTCTGGACTGACTTTTTATACACATTTTTTTATAAAACGATTTTTATACATTTTATTTTTTACACTGACATTTTTATACAAATATTTTTTTAACACATTGATTTTTTTATACATTAAATTTTTCTGCACTGACTTTTTATGCACACCATTTTTATAAAATGTATACACAAATTTATTATAAAATGTATTTTTTACACTGACTTTTTTTACACTGAATTTTTGTACAAAGATTTTTTTAACACATTGATTTATTTATTCATGTAATTCTTCTGCACTGACTTTTTATACACTAAATTTTTATAAAACGATTTTTATAAATTTTTATTTTTTACACTGAATTTTTATACAAAGATTTTTTTAACACATTGATTTTTTATACATTTAATTCTTCTGCACTGACTTTTCATACACAAAATTTTTTATAAAATAATTATTTATACATTTTATTTTTTACACTGACATTTTTTACACAGATTTTTTACACAAATATTTTTTTAACACATTGATTTTTTATACATTAAATTTTTCTGCACTGACTTTTATACATTAAATTTTTCTGCACTGACTTTTTGTACACAATTTTTTTATAAAATGTATTTTTTACACTGACATTTTTTACACTGAATTTTTGTACACATTTTGTTAACACATTGATTTTTTATACATTTAATTCTTCTGCACTGACTTTTTATACACAAATTTTTTATAAAATTATTATTTATACATTTTATTTTTTACACTGACATTTTTTACACTGAATTTTTGTACAAATATTTTTTTAACACATTGATTTTTTATACATTTTTCTGCACTGACTTTTTATGCACACCATTTTTATAAAATTTATACACAAATTTATTATAAAATGTATTTTTTACACTGACTTTTTTTACACTCAATTTTTATACAAAGATTTTTTTAACACATTGATTTTTTTATACATGTAATTCTTCTGCACTGACTTTTTTTACACTAAATTTTTATAAAACGATTTTTATAAATTTTTATTTTTTACACTGAATTTTTATACAAAGATTTTTTTTAACACATTGATTTTTTATACATTTAATTCTTCTGCACTGACTTTTTATACACTAAATTTTTATAAAATTATTATTTATACATTTTATTTTTTACACTGACATTTTTTACACAGATTTTTTACACAAATATTTTTTTAACACATTGATTTTTTTATACATTAAATTTTTCTGCACTGACTTTTTATACACAATTTTTTTATAAAATGTATTTTTTACACTGACATTTTTTACACTGAATTTTTGTACACATTTTGTTAACACATTGATTTTTTATACATTTAATTCTTCTGCACTGACTTTTTATACACAAATTTTTTATATAATTATTATTCATACATTTTATTTATTACCCTGACATTTTTTACACTGATTTTTTATACAAATATTTTTTTAACACATTGATTTTTTATAAATTTTTCTGCACTGACTTTTTATAAAATTATTATCTATAAATTTTATTTTTTACACTGACATTTTTTACACTGATTTTTTATAAAAAGATTTTTTTTGACACATTGATTTTTTATACATTACATTTTTCTGCACTGACTTTTTATACACAAATTTTTCATAAAAACTATTTTCTACACTGACATTTTTTACACTGAATTTTTATACAAAGATTTTTTTAACACATTGATTTTTTTATACATGTAATTCTTCTGCACTGACTTTTTATACACTAAATTTTTATAAAACGATTCTTATAAATTTTTATTTTTTTACACTGACATTTTTTACACTGAATTTTTATACAAAAGATTTTTTTTAACACATTGATTTTTTATACATTTAATTCTTCTGCACTGACTTTTTATACACTAAATTTTTATACAATTATTATTTATACATTTTATTTTTTACACTGACATTTTTTACACAGATTTTTTACACAAATATTTTTTTAACACATTGATTTTTTTATACATTAAATTTTTCTGCACTGACTTTTTATACACAATTTTTTTATAAAATGTATTTTTTACACTGACATTTTTTACACTGAATTTTTGTACACATTTTGTTAACACATTGATTTTTTATACATTAAATTTTTCTGCACTGACTTTTTATACACAATTTTTTTATAAAATTATTATTTATACATTATATTTTTTACACTGACATTTTTTACACTGATTTTTTATACAAATATTTTTTTAACACATTGATTTTTTATAAATTTTTCTGCACTGACTTTTTATAAAATGATTATCTATACATTTTATTTTTTACACTGACATTTTTATACAAAGATTTTTTTTTTAACAAATTGATTTTTTACACATTTAATTTCTACAAACTGAATTTTTTACACTGAATTTTAAAACACTGAATTTTAAAACAATGTGTTTGGACAAACTGAATTTTTAAACACATGTTTAGTATTTGAAATTGTCAGCATAATTTCATGTCAAACAAATTCATTTCCCAAAATTCAGTTTCATAAATCCAGCGTCCAAAAAAAACAAAGCTTTGGTTAAAAAAAAAGAGAGAAATGAAGCTCCATAAAAAGGAGTATAATGTGATGTTACCTGAGTAGTGGTAGTTGGACAAAGAGTGGGACTTGGGGAAAAGAGGATTCCTCAGCATGAGCATGGACAAAGTGGCCTGGAAAACAAGACATGTTGACAACAATGACATTCTTTTTCAGAACTCTGGCCTCTGAAGGTGTGCAAGATTTCTTATCAAAACATATAAACTTCTGCGCTCCACCATCTTGGCAGAATGCTCCAGAGGAGCGTAGGCGCTTTTAACAGCCCCCTCTTCACCCACTCTCCGTTTCCTTGACAACGCTAAGGCCGATGCTGGCCGCTCGGGCCAAGAATCTGAAACTGCCTCTCGCGCAAAAGCTGCCCTGACGTTAAGGCGTGCGTGTACCGTGGGCCCGGGTTGGTTTTCCGCCCCATTCTTGTGAGAATCCTGCGTATGACTGACGCATTAAGGAGCGGGGGTTAGTTCGTTTTTTTCCAGGACTTTGTTGGCTTCTTTGAGCCCGTTTAAACAGGACTCATGTGATGCGGTCATTAGACTCGCTTACAAACGCCACAATGGAAAAGTCAAAGGAACTCAGCTTTTTGTACCTGCGGACCGGTCAACGCTTGAACATTTGTCCCACGGACCGGTGGGGGGGAGGGGGGGGGTGTATTTAATTTTTTTTTATTAAATTTTTTTTTTTTTTTACATAAATAAATACAATCATGTGTGCTTACGGACTGTATCCCTGCAGACTGTATTGATCTGTATTGATATATAATGCTACCCGGGCACCAGGTAGCCCGTAAGGACCAGATGAGTAGCCCGCCGGCCTGTTCTAAAAATAGCTCAAATAGCAGCACTTACCAGTGAGCTGCATCTATTTTTTAAATTGTATTTATTTACTAGCAAGCTGGTCTCGCTTTGTCTAACATTTTTAATTCCAGGAGAGACAAAACTCAAATAGAATTTAAAAATCCAAGAAAATATTTTAAAGACTTGGTCTTCACTTGTTTAAATAAATTCATACATTTTTTTACTTTGCTTCTTATAACTTTCAGAAAGACAATTTTAGAGAAAATATTTTAATTCTAAGAGAGACAAAACTCAAATACAATTTAAAAATCCAAGAAAATATTTTAAAGACTTGGTCTTCACTTGTTTAAATAAATTCATACATTTTTTTACTTTGCTTCTTATAACTTTCAGAAAGACAATTTTAGAGAAACATTTTTAATTCTAAGAGAGACAAAACTCAAATACAATTTAAAAATCCAAGAAAATATTTTAAAGACTTGGTCTTCACTTGTTTAAATAAATTCATACATTTTTTTACTTTGCTTCTTATAACTTTCAGAAAGACAATTTTAGAGAAACATTTTTAATTCTAAGAGAGACAAAACTCAAATAGAATTTGAAAATCCAAGAAATTATTTTAAAGACTTGGTCTTCACTTGTTTAAATAAATTCATACATTTTTTTACTTTGCTTCTTATAACTTTCAGAAAGACAATTTTAGAGAAACATTTTTAATTCTAAGAGAGACAAAACTCAAATAGAATTTGAAAATCCAAGAAATTATTTTAAAGACTTGGTCTTCACTTGTTTAAATAAATTCATAATTTTTTTTACTTTGCTTCTTATAACTTTCAGAAAGACAATTTTAGAGAAACATTTTTAATTCTAAGAGAGACAAAGCTCAAATAGAATTTAAAAATCCAAGAAAATATTTTAAAGACTTGGTCTTCACTTGTTTAAATAAATTCATACATTTTTTTACTTTGCTTCTTATAACTTTCAGAAAGACAATTTTAGAGAAAAAATTTTAATTCTAAGAGAGACAAAACTCAAATAGAATTTGAAAATCCAAGAAATTATTTTAAAGACTTGGTCTTCACTTGTTTAAATAAATTCATAAATTTTTTTACTTGGTTCTTATAACTTTCAGAAAGACAATTTTAGAGAAAAAAATGTAATTCTAAGAGAGACAAAACTCAAATACAATTTAAAAATCCAAGAAAATATTTTAAAGACTTGTTCTTCACTTGTTTAAATAAATTCATACATTTTTTTACTTTGCTTCTTATAACTTTCAGAAAGACAATTTTAGAGAAAAAATTTTTAATTCTAAGAGAGACAAAACTCAAATAGAATTTGAAAATCCAAGAAATTATTTTAAAGACTTGGTCTTCACTTGTTTAAATAAATTCATACATTTTTTTACTTTGCTTCTTATAACTTTCAGAAAGACAATTTTAGAGAAAAATGTTTAATTCTAAGAGAGACAAAACTCAAATACAATTTAAAAATCCAAGAAAATATTTTAAAGACTTGGTCTTCACTTGTTTAAATAAATTCATACATTTTTTTACTTTGCTTCTTATAACTTTCAGAAAGACAATTTTAGAGAAAAAATTTTTAATTCTAAGAGAGACAAAACTCAAATACAATTTAAAAATCCAAAAAATATTTTAAAGACTTGGTCTTCACTTGTTTAAATAATTTCATACATTTTTTTACTTTGCTTCTTATAACTTTCAGAAAGACAATTTTAGAGAAAATTTTTTAATTCTAAGAGAGACAAAACTCAAATAGAATTTAAAAATCCAAGAAAACATTTTAAAGACTTGGTCTTCACTTGTTTAAATAAATTCATACATTTTTTTACTTTGCTTCTTATAACTTTCAGAAAGACAATTTTAGAGAAACATTTTTAATTCTAAGAGAGACAAAACTCAAATAGAATTTGAAAATCCAAGAAATTATTTTAAAGACTTGGTCTTCACTTGTTTAAATAAATTCATACATTTTTTTACTTTGCTTCTTATAACTTTCAGAAAGACAATTTTAGAGAAACATTTTTAATTCTAAGAGAGACAAAACTCAAATAGAATTTGAAAATCCAAGAAAATATTTTAAAGACTTGGTCTTCACTTGTTTAAATAAATTTTATACATTTTTTTACTTTGCTTCTTATAACTTTCAGAAAGACAATTTTAGAGAAACATTTTTAATTCTAAGAGAGACAAAACTCAAATAGAATTTGAAAATCCAAGAATTTATTTTAAAGACTTGGTCTTCACTTGTTTAAATAAATTCATACATTTTTTTTACTTTGCTTCTTATAACTTTCAGAAAGACAATTTTAGAGAAAAAAATACAACCTTAAAAATGATTTTAGGATTTTTAAACACATATACCTTTTTACCTTTTAAATTCCTTCCTCTTCTTTCCTGACAATTTAAATCAATGTTCAAGTTAAAAAAAATTGTTTTTATTGTAAAGAATAATAAATACATTTTAATTTAATTCTTCATTTTAGCTTCTGTTTTTTCGACGAAGAATATTTCTGAAATATTTCTTCAAACGTATTATGATTAAAAAAATTTTTTTTAATTTCTTGTGCGGCCCCGGTACCAATCGGTCCGCGGCCCGGTGGTTGGGCACCACCGATCTACACAACGTGACAACTTCACTGCTTTTGGGGTTTTGTATCTGCGCGATATTTGTCGACCACACCTCATTAATCCAGGTTCTTTAGGCTGCAATCCCGAATGCGGTGCTCACCATGATGTCGCCCCTGCACTGGTGGAGACAATGGTGCGCCAGCTCCTGGTTGGTGCCTCCTCCGCAGAAAGCGCTGGAAGACGCCAGGTGCATGAGGTCTTTGACTGAGGGCCGACAACAGCAAGTCCCTCAGATCACAACAAAGATGTTCCCTCGGAGGCCGCGTCCTTTTTTCCTTACCTCTTTTGTGGTAGTCTGGCGTGTCCTCCGGATGGGCCGGCGGCTCCCAGACCAGCTCCGCTTGATGGGGATCCAGATCCACCAGTGAGCGCTGCCTCAGTTCTGGCACCTCCGCCTGGTAGTGTGACCCGATATTTATCCGTCTGCGATAAAACGAGGGTAGTCGGGATGTAACAATTACTGTTATTTATGGTCAATTGCAGTGAAGTTACAGGTGCCTAGTATTACTGTTTCCAATTCAAGTGATCGGAAGACAGTGAATAATAATCACACGTCCATTAAATCCACGGACCAGCTCATTTCCTGGAGAAGCAATCTAGCGGCTGGCTAGCAGTGCTGATCGCTAGCAGCTAGCATCCTTAATCAATAGCGAGCAACAAGGGCCATCAATCACTGGCTAGCAGTTATCCCTGTAAATTACTAGCTAGCAGCTATCATCATTATTCATAGGGTAGCAGCTAGCGTCGTTAATCACGAGCTAGCAGCTATCATCATTATTCACAGGGTAGCAGCTAGCGTCGTTAATCACGAGCTAGCAGCTAGCATCATTATTCATAGGGTAGCAGCTAGTGCTGTTAATCACGAGCTAGCAGCTATCATCATTATTCATAGGGTAGCAGCTCGCGCCGTTAATCACGAGCTAGCAGCTAGCATCATTATTCATAGGGTAGCAGCTAGTGCAGCTAATCACGAGCTAGCAGCTATCATCATTATTCATAGGGTAGCAGCTAGCCGGCCTGTTCTAAAAATAGCTCAAATAGCAGCACTTACCAGTGAGCTGCCTCTATTTTTTAAATTGTATTTATTTACTAGCAAGCTGGTCTCGCTTTGTCTAACATTTTTAATTCTAAGAGAGACAAAACTCAAATACAATTTAAAAATCCAAGAAAATATTTTAAAGACTTGGTCTTCACTTGTTTAAATAAATTCATACATTTTTTTTACTTTGCTTCTTATAACTTTCAGAAAGACAATTTTAGAGAAAAATGTTTAATTCTAAGAGAGACAAAACTCAAATAGAATTTGAAAATCCAAGAAAATATTTTAAAGACTTGGTCTTCACTTGTTTAAATAAATTCATAAATTGTTTTACTTTGCTTCTTATAACTTTCAGAAAGACAATTTTAGAGAAACAATTTTAATTCTAAGAGAGACAAAACTCAAATACAATTTAAAAATCCAAGAAAATATTTTAAAGACTTGGTCTTCACTTGTTTAAATAAATTCATACATTTTTTTACTTTGCTTCTTATAACTTTCAGGAAGACAATTTTAGAGAAAAAATACAACCTTAAAAATGATTTTAGGATTTTTAAACACATATACCTTTTTACCTTTTAAATTCCTTCCTCTTCTTTCCTGACAATTTAAATCAATGTTCAAGTAAAAATTTTTTTTTATTGTAAAGAATAATAAATACATTTTAATTTAATTCTTCATTTTAGCTTCTGTTTTTTCGACGAAGAATATTTCTGAAATATTTCTTCAAACGTATTATGATTAAAATTAAAAAAAAAAATATTCTGGCAAATCTAGAAAATCTGTAGAATCAAATTTAAATCTTATTTCAAAGTCTTTTGAATTTATTTTAAAATGTTTGCTCTGGAAAATCTAGAAGAAATAATGATTTGTCTTTGTTAGAAATATAGCTTGGTCCAATTTGTTATATATTCTAACAAAGTGCAGATTGTATTTTAACCTATTTAAAACATGTCATCAAAATTATAAAATTAATCTTAATCAGGAAAAATTACAAATGATGTTCCATAAATTATTTTTTTAAGTTTTTCTCTTTTTTTCGGTTGAATTTTGAATTTTAAAGAGTCGAAATTGAAGATAAACTATGTTTCAAAATTTCATTGTCATTTTTTTCCGTGTTTTCTCCTCTTTTAAACTGTTCAATTAAGTGTAAATATCATTAATTATTAATAATAACAGAGTTAAAGGTAAATTGAGCAAATTGGCTATTTCTGGCAATTTATTTAAGTGTGTATCAAACTGGTAGCCCTTCGCATTAATCACTACCCAAGAAGTAGCTCTTGCTTTCAAAAAGGTTGGTGACCCCTGGCCTAGCCGATGCTTGCCGCCAAACCCACGGATGAAGTCCTTCGTCGCGTCGTCGATCGCTGGAACGCAGGTGAGCACGGCTGTTGATGGG